>NC_060894.1:2967500-3267500 GCF_014805685.1 Silurus meridionalis | reverse complement strand
GCATGAAACATTCACCCAGGAGGTGTTCAATAGGGTTTATAGCAGACCAATCAAGATCTTCCACACACCTCCAAACCATGTAAAGCACATCTTTATGGAGCTCACTGGTACTCATATTAGAACAGGTTTGGGTCTCCTAGTTTAAGTCAAAGAAAAATGTCATTCTAGTGCATCCAAAGACATCCTGAGACAACTGTGTCCCTCCAGCAGTCTGGGGAAGCACCACAGAAGATCCACATATGGCTGGAAAAGTCAGGTGTCCCAATAATTTTATCCTTGTAGTTTGTTTTTATTCTTAAATGCAGTGCGGTTTGTCCACCTGAACAGAACTACAGCATCTGAAATGTATTAAACTCTTTCTATAACACAACAAATCACATTCACACACTGGTCAGGTTCCAAGACGCGATTTATAATTTTTATTTCAGATTTTTTTTTTTTTTTTTTTTTTACAGTTCTGTGTGTTTGGTTTAAGATTCAACAATCAAGTGATTTGTATTAATTTGTTCCGTTTGCAAGATGTTCAATAATGAAGCTTACTGTTTGCTTGTAATAAACTTTTAACAGAATATAATTTTGTGTAAGCTGGTGTGTAATCTTTATTTAAAAAAAACTATTCTGTAGTTAAAGTTTAAGGTACTGTAATGTAAATCTATATATATTGCAGGATCTGCATATATTTATGGTGGATTTATGGTGTGTTTTGTATAGTTTCTCAGGGCACTTTCCATATAAAAACACTTCTGTATAAATACATAAAACAATCAGCACATTAATTATTAAACATTTATTCAAAAGTTAATTAGAATATTTTTTAAATGTGTAAATGCAGTGAATTTCTAAGTACAGCCGCTTCCTCATTACCGAAGCACTGTCTATTAATCACAACAATGGAGTTTGTTGATAAAATTCGGAATAAAATGTAATGATGGAACTCTGGAGTAATAATAAATTAATAATAATACATTTTCTCATATTATTCATGCACAATGTCTGTCAAAAGTTTGTAAACACCTTGTCTTTTATCGGTTTTGAGAGACACATGCATGTTACTTTTGAAATAAGTCTCCAACATTTCCTGTTTCAAAACAACACAAAAACATTTTCATCTCCATGATTGGCTGTAGGGGTGAGGCAGTCTGATAACATCTGCTCTCCTGTTCGCCATCTTATAAAAGTTCTTCTAGAGACACAAATGCTAAATTTGGACTTCTCTGTCCACAGAACTTTCTTCTAGTCACTGTGTATTTATTGTGTTTTTGCCTTTTACTGATTTTGATGTATAGAAACAAAAGAAGTAAGCATGTGTCTCAAAAACAATAAAAGACTGTTTCCAAAATGTTCACAGACAATATATATAAATTTTTAATATTATGCATTAAACCACTAATTCATGAAGCCGTTATTTTTTAACAAATAACGGAATAATGATATTTAACAAAAACAAGTTTTCTTTTGTATTAAACATTTTTTTAATATAATCTATTACACAAGCAGATTGTAGCCTTATTAATTCTTGCGAACTTGTCAGCTTACTAATGTGTTTATATGCCACACAACTTGCGTAATTAAAATACAAATGCAGTTACACTCCAAGCTCTTATGTTTTATTGTGCGTCAGAAAAATCTCATGAGCATGTATATATTAAAAAAATAATAATAAAATCCTCGTCATAAATTTTTCCACTTCAACCCAAATGACATCAGCACTGTGTTTACTGTTTATCCCCATCCTCAAGCCCAATTCAATATTAATCATTTCGGAGTGTTCAGTCGTTCAGGAAATAAAGGGAGGGATGTTCCCTTTTGGCAGTGCGCCCTTCAAAACATCCCCTCTCTCTTCAAGTGCACACCAGTCTCCGGCTTGCACCACAGAGAGACATCTGACCAGCACAATGGAGCTCTTCAGCAAGAGATAATGCCACTCTGTGTTTGTGGCAGGTAGAGCAGGATGTGCCGTCTGTTCACTCTGAACATGTGATGCCCAGCCACGCTATAATAACCACAACTGGGCCGTAAGGACATCTGACAACATCATAGATCTCTTCCATCATCATTATCATCCATCAGCTATCCTTCATCCTGATATAACCTCTCCAAGATGAGAGCTGCTCTTCCAGTCCTGTTCTTAGTGGCACTCGCCGGGTTTCAGAGCGGTAAGAGACTTTACCGACCCACTGACTCACACTCAATTGGGTTCTTTGATTATTTAATGAAACATAATTATTGATAGAATAAACCAATTCAAGTTTCAGGTGTTATTGTCATGTTCATGATGAGAGCTGTAAGCATCTATACAGTCAAATTCTTGTACAAGACTCGTAACTAGGACAAATATAAACGTTAAACACATTCAAAATATGTAAATGCAGAAAGAAATACAGGAGGCTCGTGAAAATATTCTTAGAAGAGATATGTGATCAGTATTTAATAATAATAATAATAATAATAATAATAATAATAATAATAATAATAATAATAATAATAATCTGATGATTGTGCTTTTGGCAGTCAGTAAGAAAGTATTCAAACATAAATGGTTAAAATGAGAGACCAACTTTAGATAACTGGAAAGATGTGATCATAGATATTTATATGATGGAAAAGATTACTTTTTTGTTCATTTAAAGGAGGATGTGTTTCTGGGAAAATGAAGGAAATGGGTTGAATATGTATCAGAAAAAAAATGTGATTTTATTGCTATAAGTGAATAGAAGATGATTGATGTATAGATAAATGTATGTATATAATATATTATTTTGATTGTATGTATGTGTGTGTGTGTATATATATATATATATATATATATATATATATATATATATATATATATATATATATAGGGCTGTCATTTGATTAAAATATTTTAATGTCACAAGTTAACTCGATTGTCATGGACAAATATGGATGCTTTTTGCAAATGTATGTTTATTATTAGTAAAAACTCAATGTAGAGCACAAAGACTAAATATTCTTGTAAATGTTTTAAAGTAAGTGTGGTATTTCAAATTATGTAAATCATCAGGACACCAAACAAAACGTTTGCTATGTTTCCACACGGACGGTTTAAATTGCTGGACATGTGCATCATGGTGGTTTTTGGTGCTTAATTTGAGACTCGGTGCATCAATAAAACAAATGTTTATTAATTAAAAAAAAAATTGATTTAATTTTTTTTATATCTGAGTAAAATAAGGACGTCCTTTGTGTTAACATGTTGTTAACATGTACTCTGTTTAATAATCTCTATACATAACGCGAGTCATTTGAGGTTATTTTGGATGGAATTGAATTACTTTTTCTACACTTCTACACTTTACTGTAGCAAAAGAACTTCAGGGCTGTGTTTCATTCTTGCTCACATTCTGACCAATGATAAATTAAATTAAGTCCAATAATACAAAAATCCACAAAGGCAAAAACAAAGTGAATCAAGTCCACCAAATATGCAAAAAGCAATGACACACATTTCAAAGGAAAAACAAAAATAATTCTCATAAACTCATAATATCCAACGGATTAAACGCAAAGCAAAAAAGAAACCATAAACCAAGACACAAGGCAAACCTAACAAAAAAGACAATAGAACACAGGTGACAGCAATTAACAAGGACCAGGGAAATGGTGACCTCTGGTGGACAAAGGCAGTAAGGCACGGCAAAACTCCTGAAAATTTACTTACACAATGTTTTTTGGGGGGGTTCTAGATTCACTGTTACTTGGAAATGTCAGACATTGATAATGTTCTGGCTGACCGACTGTTCTGGCTCCACTTGATCAATGAAAAATAGAAAACTTTCCTCTAATAGTAATACTTCCATTGTACTATTATGATGTATTGATAGTTTTTAAGACTCTAAAGTTCTAATAGATTTATTAAATGCAAGATTTAAATAAAACAAACGTTGATCTGGAAATCATTTTGTCACTTTTATTAACTGTGTTATTTGCAGCATTTTGTGCTTCGCTGGAAGTTGCTGAGAAAGAGGATGCATCTGATGAGAGAGGTAATACTGTTTCTACATAAAAACAACTTCACTCTTTTCATTGCTATAAAGCTGAGCGCATTTCATTTCTCTTTCTGTTTCTTTATGGTTGATTTTTTTTTACACAGTAGAGATTAGTGACCTGCAGAAATCAGGTATGTCATGATCGTGAATGTCATTTCCTTTATTACACATTACACTTTAACAGTGTAGAACGACAACCTGCTTTATAAAGATGCATGTGTGAGACAACACTAAAGGACTAAAGGAATATGTAAAAGAAAATGAACACATGAAAAGTCTGTGTTATATCTTTTTAGTTTCTCTAAAGGGTTTTTTCTAAGGGTGTGTAAACTTTTGCAATTATCTATATGTGCACAGGGTTTGTGTAACTTCAGTCTGGCAACACTTTAAATTGAGTTTTAATTACTCTGAATACTGATTTTTACCCATTTTTTTCCAGACGAGACTGAGGCTGAAGAAAGATCAGAAGGTAATTAGTTATAAAGTTATATTATTATATATTAGCAAAAAAACTCATATAGGTCAATTTCCCAATTTTTTAAAATTAATTAAATAGCAAAATATATTATATGGACAAAAGTACTGGGCCACCTGACTTTTCCATCAATATTTGGTTTATTCCCAAAGTTTCCAACAATAATTGGAAGCACATGTAGCATATAATTTCCCCTTCGGTTGAACTAGGAGACCCAGACCTGTCCCAGCATGACAATGCCCCTGTGCACAAAGCCGCCTCCCTGAAGATATGCTTTACATGGGCTGGAATGTACTCCAGTCCTCCTCACCTCACCTACATCAATACCTGACTTTAATAACACTCTTTTGGCTGAGTGATCTTCACAAATCCCACAAGCACTCCAAATTTGAGATGGTTTGGACATGTGCAGAGAAGGGACATGGGGTAAATACTAATAATTGTACGTTTTTACATACAGCACATTTTAACAACAAAAATATCAGCTGTTATTAAGCTTAGATTATGTTAGAGCTCCTGTTACAGAAATATCCACCAATCAGCAGTGACGTAACGAGTAATAAAACCGTTCTAAAGATTGTCACTTGTTTCTTTGGTTTGCAGAGGAAAGAACGGAGCATGACAACTGCTTTGGAAGTAAGTCGCATCTTTTATCTTTAAAATAAATAAGCCACAGTATAGTTACTGTGCTATTCAGTTGTATAGACTATCTATATATATGATAATAAATTATGCTATACATTAAAGCAATAATTGTATTTCTATTACAGAAGCTGTGAGAGATCAACTTGAGCAGAAGTTTAACCCCACCACCTCTTTAGTCAGTAAAGGTGAGATTACCTGGTCTATAAGTTCACAAATAACTTACAGATATAAAATCTAAAGACCGAAATTTAATTCCTTGTTGCTGCATATTGATTTTATCAAAGGTATTGCTTTTTCGTTACCTAGTCTATCAGATATTTATGTAATAATTGTGCTGTGCCTGTTGTTTGCTGTGGTTTCCTATTAAAAAACCTTTAGATGTGCTGTCTGTTTATCTCTGTTTATACTCATGTTACTGTTTAGATCTTTAAGAGCCATGATACTCTACACACAGCAACCAAACGTTGTCCTGATTCATTTTATAACAGATTTAAACACTGCTGTAAATATTTCATTTGTTTAAACCAATTAAAAATAGATTAATTTCATGAGTCTGTGAGGAAAAAGGTTAAAGGAATTGAGACAAGAGGGAACTCAAACGCACAAAGCACAGATGGAAAGAAATGAAGTACAAATACTTTATTACTGTACTTAAGTAGATTACACTCATGGAATTGTTTACACAAATATCTGTACTTTTTACTTCGTACATTTTCAAAACAGGCTCATTACCTCAGTTTTAATCTACTTGCTTACAAATTTTTTCTTCTCATTATGTGCCGTTTTCAGCCCATCAACCTATTTCTTTGTTCTTGCGCAGTTTTTTCAACCTACCACTGGTGTATCATTTCCTGGCTCTCACACACCACAGATGTAGGCTAGCCTACTAAGATAACAGTGAGCAGGCAAAACAACAATAAGTATGGGGGTAACGTGGATGAGACAGAGGGAGTCAGTGATGTAAACGTGACTGAGAACAGAGACATTCCTGATCAACTGCTCATCATCTTTTCTCTGATTGTGTTCTATATAGTGGATATTCAGCCTGGATACATTCATTAGACAACAAATTTTAAAATTCTTTTGTATTTATATATTAATATGATGTGAGGTTCAATTACCAGTGTGACACGAAAACAGGTAGTAGTAATGGCTATTTTTTTTAAGTAGTAGTAATGGCTTTTTACTTAAGTACATGTCAGAGCCCAGATTCCTTTACTTTAACTTGAGTGAAAAAGTGTAGTCAGAACTTTCTGAGTCTTTTAAAACATGAGTATCTGCACTTCTACTTGAGTAAAGGATGTGTGTACTTTTGCCACCTCTGGCACAAAGACAATAGGACACAGGTGGAAACAATAAGCTGTAACAAGGACCAGGGTAAAACAACTTGGAGGAAATGGGGACATCTAGTGGACAAAGTGAGTAAGGTTGAACAAAGCCCTTACAAACTTCAAAATCCTGACAAATCTCTTCCTGAAGGGTTATTTTAGAGGTTCTAGATTCACCCTTACTTGCATAATCTTATCTGCATAAGCTTGCTCTCAATGTTTTAAGATCAGATAGGTCAATTTCACCAGTCTGTGAGAAAAGGGTAAAACTTGATTAAATAAGCTCCAATTCTATAATAAACAGTGCGTCATTTGTCTCTGTACAGATATGACACGAGATGCTGTGACTCAAAATCCAGAAGACAAGAAGCCTGAAGGTAAGACATCTAATCAGTAGTACTGTATCTAACAATATTATCATGATTGACACTTTAAGAAATTATATTTTCTCTTAAACAGTGTATTCAAACTAAATGCTTCAAAAAGGATTAAATCTCTTTCTTTTGAATTGTTCTTCTAAAAGATATAATATAATATTATAGTTTTATAAATGTGGCTGTAAATATAATTTTAATGCAGTGTTGGAATACTTAATAAAAAAAGGATGTCTTATTGAATAATGGATATGTTTGTGAAAAAAACAAACAAACAAACCCTGTAACATTTGCTTCAAAGGGCAGTATTAGACTTTAAAACAATTTCCCCAAATGATATTTCACATTCACAAAGTCACTATAAACATTCATTCATAAAAAAATAACCTTAATAAACTTATCTCAATGGAAAATTTGCAGTTGCAAAGAATTTGGTTCTTCAAGATGTCCGTCTCCAAAACATTCAAGTATTCAGAAAACACAGTAGTAGCACTTTATTCATGTCTTTTTAGATTTACACCAGGATACTGACTGTATCCTAAACCCCGGTAATGAATGTGTGTGACATAAGTAAAAAACATGAGCCTAAAATTTACAGAAAATATTTTTCGTGACAGATTTCCATACAGGGCCACACAATGCAACACTAACAACGTAAACACCAAACATGCTAATGCTGATCGTTTATGACCTGAGTGTGTGAATTATCTATAATATCACACAGAACATGCCTAGATTACTGGGAAAGGGTTTTAAATGTTTTAGATGTGTGTGTGGAGAGTGTAACCACAGCATCTGATTGATAGATGAAGGAACCGAAGCGAGAGCAGAAGTGCAAGCACAGACTTTAAGTAAGTACATTGTTTTGTTTCGTTGTGACAAAGTGTGTAAGTGATGTGAGGTTTGTGTTAAATACAAATAATAATAATAATAATAATAATAATAATAATAATTTATTTCATTTCCACAGATATAGCGGAAGAAGACCCGAGTGCCCTGGCAGAAGGTGAGGATGTTATGTGTAGTAACCACATATAGCCACCAGAGGGAGCAAGTGTGTAACTATGACTACACATAAACCTGAATCAGAGGCATTAGAAATCATATTAATCTATAAGAAGTAAAAAGAATAAAAAGTCTTTAAAAAGGGGGAAATCAGTCCATCTTTAACCCAATCATTAGCCTATTAGTCTATTAAACTAAAAATATTATTAAAACAAAAATAATAATAAATTTTCTTCTTCTTCTTCTTCTTATAAATATTATTATTATTATTACTAGACCCTGATTATTGTCTACAACCTTTTTTGCTTTTATTAATGTAATTGCTGTTAAGTCCCCACCAGTTGGTCAAAAAACAAAAATAATATACAGTATAACAAAGAAAGTGGAAATGAAGTGTAAAGTAATTGTCAAAATGTTGAGATTACCTGAAACCTGACTATAAAATTGAATTGTGTGC
Source organism: Silurus meridionalis (assembly GCF_014805685.1). Classification (NCBI taxonomy): domain Eukaryota; kingdom Metazoa; phylum Chordata; class Actinopteri; order Siluriformes; family Siluridae; genus Silurus; species Silurus meridionalis. The sequence continues at coordinate 3,259,206 of NC_060894.1, read as the reverse complement.
CTCCAACTTTGTGGTAACAGTTTGGAGTTTGGAGAAGAACCATATATATATATATATATATATATATATATATATATATATATATATATATATATATATATATAGACCATGGAGGGGTCTGAAATTGTCATCGTAGGTGCATGTCCACTGTGAGAGACATAATCTAAAAAAAAAAATCCAGAAATCTCAATGTATGATTTTTCAACTATTTATTTGTATGATACAGCTGCAAATAAGTATTTGAACACCTGAGAAAGTCAATGTTAATATTTGGTACAGTAGCCTTTGTTTGCAATTACAGAGGTCAAACGTTTCCTGTAGTTTTTCACCAGGTTTGCACACACTGCAGGAGGGATTTTGGCCCACTCCTTCACACAGATCTTCTCTAGATCAGTCAGGTTTCTGGCCTGTCGCTGAGAAACACGGAGTTTGAGCTCCCTCCAAAGATTCTCTATTGGGTTCAGGTCTGGAGACTGGCTAGGCCACACCAGAACCTTGATATGCTTCTTACAGAGCCACTCCTTGGTTATCCTGGCTGTGTACTTCGGGTCATTGTCATGTTGGAAGACCCAGCCTCGACCCATCTTCAATGCTCTAACTGAGGAAAGGAGGTTGTTCCCAAAAATCTCGCAATACATGGCCCCGATCATTATCTTTTTAATACAGTGCAGTCGCCCTGTCCCATGTGCAGAAAAACATCCCCAAAGCATAATGCTACCACCCCCATGCTTCACAGTAGGGATGGTACTCATCATTCTTCTTCCTCCAAACACGTTTAGTGGAATTATGACCCAAAAGTTCTATTTTGGTCTCATCTGACCACATGACTTTCTCCCATGACTCCTCTGGATCAACCAAATGGTCATTGGCAAACTTAAGATGTGCCTGGACATGTGCTGGTTTAAGCAGGGGAACCTTCCGTGCCATGCATGATTTCAAACCATGACGTCTTAGTGTATTACCAACAGTAACCTTGGAAACCGTGGTCCCAGCTCTTTTTAGGTCATTGACCAGCTCCTCCCGTGTAGTTCTGGACTGATTTTTCACCTTCCTTAGGATCATTGAGACCCCACGAGGTGAGATCTTGCATGGAGCCCCAGTCCGAGGAGATTGACAGTCATGTTTAGCTTCTTCCATTTTCTAATGATTGCTCCAACAGTGGACCTTTTTCACCAAGCTGCTTGGCAATTTCCCGTAGCCCTTTCCAGCCTTGTGGAGGTGTACAATTTTGTCTCTAGTGTCTTTGGACAGCTCTTTGGTCTTGGCCATGTTAGTAGTTGGATTCTTACTGATTGTATGGGGTGGACAGGTGTCTTTATGCAGCTAACGACCTCAAACAGGTGCATCTAATTTAGGATAATAAATGTAGTGGATGTGGACATTTTAAAGGCAGACTAACAGGTCTTTGAGGGTCAGAATTCTAGCTGATAGACAGGTGTTCAAATACTTATTTGCAGCTGTATCATACAAATAAATAGTTTAAAAATCATATATTGTAATTTCTGGATTTTTTTTTTTAGATTATGTCTCTCACAGTGGACATGCACCTACGATGACAATTTCAGACCCCTCCATGATTTCTAAGTGGGAGAACTTGCAAAATAGCAGGGTGTTCAAATACTTATTTTCCTCACTGTATATATATATATATATATATATATATATATATATATATATATATATATATATATATATGACTCGGATCAGACCAGCTCAAACTCATTACTCAATAAAGCAAAAAGTGGTAAAGATTAAAATACATCACCGGCATGAACATCATGGATCTTGTTTTCTTGCAGTTTAAATACTCGTGCTTTTATACATTCACTGAGTGAAAAGTTCATCATGAACTGAGAAGGTGTCACAGATCAGCTATGGTTTTAACAGTTTGGTCTGCTGAGGCTGGATTTTGCTGTGTACACACGCACACACACACACACACACACACACACACACACACACACACACACACACACACACACACACACACACACACACGGTGGATTAGTAAAATCATTTCTCTGTTTCTGTTTTTAGAACGATTTGACATCGAGGTGCTCAGACACGCAGGTACGTGTTATAATAACAATAACAGCTAATATATAAGATGAAGATGAACCACGTATGAAATTTCACAAACATCCCAGAAGTTCTTGACTACATTAGTTATTGTTCTGTTAATTTTCAGTCGTTTTTAGTTTCATTGGAAGTCTAATTGTGTCTTTTTGTTTTTAGAAAGAAATAAAGGTGCTTTATACTTGTCACATGTACTTTTACACAGTGAAAGGTTAATTTTACTAAGTGATGTTAAGAAGCTGCGGTCAGAGTGCAGGGTCAGACATGATACAGCACCCCTGGAGCACTGAGGGTTAAGGGCCTTGATCGGGGGCCCAAGAGTTGCAGCTTGGCAATATCAGGGATTGAACCCCTCGCCTTCTGATCAGTAACCTGGAGCCTTAACCTCTGAACTTCTCAAATTGTATGGACAATGACAAAGAATACTGTAGGAGTTGAGAGTGTGCTGTTAAAGCAGTAATATTATGTGGTATGGAATCCCAACATGAACCACCCTGCTACACTGTTACCCCTCCTGAAGGTGATTGACAGACAAACCTGAAGTGTTTTTGATGAGATTTTTATCCATTTGTAGATACGTTTAATATTAAGGAATGTCCATCAAAAAACCCGGCTTCTGTACCTGATTTATAGCAGCTTTAAAATCTTGAAAATGAAAGAAACTAAATGTAGGCATCTGGATAAGGGCGTCTGCTAAATGCCAGAAATGTAAATGTTGTTCCAGAGCAAAAAAGAATCAGTGTTGGGCCCAAAAGCAACTAATGACCTTCAGATTGGAGGTCCAACAGCTTAACAACTGACCTTCTACTTCCAAAACATATAGCACCTACAGAATTTAGCAGATGCCCTTTTCTACTACTTAGCTACTACTTTCAGTCGGGGTCCTCACATTCACTGTTCATTCCTAACACACACACACACACACACACACACACACACACACACACACACACACACACACACACACACACACACACAGTCTCTCTCTCTCTCTCTCTCTTACTTTTGTGGCTAAACAGTGTGTTAAAGCTTGAAATGAAAACATAAACAAATAGGAAAAACAAACATCCACATGTATAAAAACCAAAGTGTTACACATTGTCTGAGATTTTATTTTAAGATCCCAGATGATGCTTTTATTGGTGTGTGGTTTGGGTTAAGACTGTCTGAGACTGTTGGGTTTTATTGAGCCGCAGCTTCAGACTCAAGTGCTGCTGCTGCAACTGCTGTGAATTTGGGCCAGATATCGAGGCTGCACTGCTTTCTGTGATTTATATCTCCTGCATCGTCCTGGGTTATTTTAGGAACGGAAGACGCATTGTTACTGAGTTACTAAGGAGAGAGAGAGAGAGAGAGAGAGAGAGAGAGAGAGAGAGAGAGCCTGTATCTAATCAATCAAATCATCTCTGACTGCTAAATGTAGTGAAATGAAGATTCACACTTAATATCAAAATCTGTATTAATGACATTTATTCCACAACAGGTGAAAGAGACGTGGCTGAGGAATGAGAGAAGCATGATTTACATCCTTATGTACCTGCTGAGGAAAACCCATGAGGAGATTACACTTATAATTAAATAAAATAATACTCATAAATACAGCCTCAGTGTTCAGTTTGTGGTGTTCTAATACTGTTTAGCAATATATATATATATATATATATATATATATATATATATATATATATATATATAGCGATTGTGGTTGTAAATGGTCGAATGGTCATAAGTTGCATAGGTCGTAAGTCGACGACTACCTGTGTATATATACACACACACACACACATACATATATGTGTGTGTGTGTAAATGCAAGAATAAATACACTACATGCAGTGGTGCCCCCTCCTATGTGCAGCGTCCCTTTACACTACATTTATTGCATACCCCATTTTTGTGCCTCTGTATGTATGCAGACTGAGCAGACATAACATTATGAGCAGTGAAGTGAATAACACTGATTATCTCTTCATCATGGCAATCTGGGTGGGATATATTTATTAGGCAGCAAGTGAACATTTTGTTCTCAAAGTTAATGATTTTGAAGCAGAAAGAATGGGAAAGCGTACGGATTTGGGTGAGTTTGATAAATATAACTATATGGATGGGTTTCCTTTTGAGTCTGGTTCCTCTCAAGTTTTTTTTTCCATAAAATCTCTTGCAGTTTCTCCTTGCCACAGTCACCGCTGGCTTTTCATTGGGGATAAACCTATAGGGACTAATTTATCCTGCCAAATGATTGGTAATCTGCTTAATTATGTACAGCTGCTTTGGGAAAATGTCTATTGTTAAACGTACACAAATAAAATCTATTTAATACAAAATAATTTATATTAAAATAGTTATTTTTTTAAATGACATTATAAAACTACATATCCACACTCTCTCTCACACACGCTATATACAAGTCTACAGCTTACCTAGTACATCTTACCTAGTGTTGAATAATCAGGTGAAACTGATCAGGTGATGGGACTGACCATGTCCTGTAAGTAAACATTATGTTACATATTTGTAGCATAAGCATCCTGAGCAGCAGCATCACAGCCTGGTTTGGGAAGCACACTGTCTCAGATCACAAGACCCTACAGCGGATAGTGAGGACGGCTGAGAAGATCATCGGGGGCTCTCTTCCTTCCATAATGGACATTTACACCGCACGCTGGATCCGTACAGCCACAGTTGCATTGTGCATAGCATTGTGGCTGACCACACACACACACACACACACACACACACTTTACCCTCCTGCCGTCTGAAAAGAGGTACAGTATCATTCAGTCAGATGTTTACATGTACAGAATTTATTTTTGGTCTTTTAAGTCTGTGTTCCTTTTCTTAAATGATGTCTGCTGTAGCATCTTGGTCCCGGGAAACATTGTTTAATTGTTGCACTGTGTACTGAAGTGTATAGAGCTGAAAGTATGGCTGCAACAACTAATCGATAATAATCGATATTGAAATTCGTTGTCAAGTGCAGGTCATTCGGCAGTAGGAAAAGTCATCCAATGCACAAGAACAATTTATTTTACATTACTTATATTACACTTAACAAAGAGGACTGACCTACAAGTTATGCAAAGCTGATCTTGTGTGGCATGGAAGCAAAACAGTGATGAACACATGATAAGAAAACATTGGCTTCACGGATGAAGGAGAAACATCAGCACGGTAAACAAAAAGTGATTAATCTTGATTATGTGAAAATGGTATAGTTTAATGAAGTGCTATTGTGTAAATTGTGTATAACTTCAGGACAGTCGCACTTGATCTGATGTCGAGCATCATGTTGCGCAATTAGCGCGCGAGCGACTTAGTGATTGATTCAATTAAACCGGTGCGAACAAACGCTAAATCTAAAAGCAGCAAAATTTCAGCAGCAGTAAACAAATATCTTTTTACTTACTGTTTTAGTTTTCCGCAAATGTTTCTGCATTTGTAAACTAATGCATACATTTTTTTTATTAAGCCTGTTCGCTCGCATGTACAACATTAACTTCTGCTTTCAAACGTGATTTACTGCTGCTTTATGTTCAAATGCTTGTTTTTAATGTTTGTATATTTAATTTATGCATAACAAATATATATTTATACAAAATTAAATTATAGATGCTTATTTACTAAACTGAACAAAGTCTTTTTTTCCCCCCTCAACATAAAATGGTCAAAACAATGTATATTTTATATTTTAAGCATAGTCGTCAACTTGCTATCTGCAATGATCATTAAAAACAATACAAATTTTGACTTGCACAAACTTCTTACTCAAATGCTATTTTTTTTTTCTTTCTTTTTGTTCTAACAACCCAGCTGCACTCAACAAGCAGCCACTATAAGGTTTGGAAATGTCTAAATTAAAGATAGTTAAACACAAAAGCTACATAAGTACACTTTTATAAGCTTAATTTGTTCTATATAGTTAGCTAATTTTTTTTTTACATTTTATCTGATTAATCAACAAATGTATCTACCGATTAATCAATTATCAAAATAATCTTTAGTAGCCGTTAAAATGGAAATCAAGCCTAATTTAACTTGTAACTCATTTACACACATTTTCAAAGAACATTAGACAGTAATAAAAAAATAAATTAAAAAAAGTCAGTCAAATTTCTGCCCCAAAACAAAAAACTTTATTTTTTCACCCCCACTCTCATTTTTGACAAGATTAGATGTTTCAATATTTACACAAATAGTTTTCTTTGGTACCTAAAAAAAAAAAATAAAAATAAACAGAACAATATTAAGCCATCTATAGCAAATCTAAAGATTAGCTAAATGGCCACTCGCAGAGAATATAGCAGTAACTGCAGGGCTGTTAACAGGTCAAGTGGAGGCACTAATAAAAATTAAATAACAAAAGAATGTATTTCAGATGGTGCTCAATGCTTCATTAGAATGCCTACATGCCTCTGCCTACAAAAACACACACCAAAATAAAAGTGGCGTCTATTCGTTGACTCAAAACTCATTTTGCATAAATATTCACGACTAGAACTGTCGATAAGCCAGTGTGTTTCATTCTAATTTAATTTAAGTAACATTTGAGTCTTTGTGAGATGTGTTCAGAAAATCTGAATATTACAAAACAGACAGCCAATCAGAGCAAGCCTGGAGGAAATGAAAAATAGAACTAGTTAATGATAAAATAAAATAACCAAAAAGCCATCTCACAGAAGATCTAACCTTCTGCTAAATACCCCCCAGGGTAAATTGTGTACATTTGACCGATTCGATATCGCTGTACTCAACACCTCATTCGCAAAAATAAACAAAAGCTAGCCTTAGATCTACTGGTCCTGCATTCAACAAACCATAGTAGAATATATAAAATGTGACCTCTTGCTGCCTTATATTTAATTAAATATCTGCTCAAAAAACCCTAATGGAGCCTTATTTTTTAAAATAAATAAAACAAAGTGTGTTCAAGTTTCTCTCCTTCACCTCAGGGTCTTTATGAAGGGCTGCTTCATATCAGACTGGTCATGAGAAAGACTTCTAGTAGCCTAGCTCCACTTAATCAGCATTCAACAAGAGGGCTGCATGGCAGCACAGCAAAAAGCACGTAAGCACCATATGGAGACTGGAAACATTTAGAGGGCGTTGTGTTAATCCGAGTGCTGGAGACTCGGAGGGCATACTCAATGACACTGTTCTGTTTCTGCCACAGAGTTTATGTTCAATAAAAACAGCACTACATGGCCGTAAAAAGGAAGGATTCATCAGGAATCTGATAGTGACCTGTTATAGAATTCAATCCCCCCTTTCTATGTGACTAATGATTATCTTTACGATCCCCCCCCAAACAAAGTCAGCTCAGTTCAGATCATAATTTCCATAAGATCTTCTGAGATGATCCAGCAATGTTCTGAATTGCCATTACCAAAAAAAAAAACTGCAACAGATCAACAAAATGGTTGAGCGAGACAATGTGTCAAAAATAAAAAAAATGTAGAATTTTATGAAAACAGTAGTGCTACGTTTAAAACATTGATTTAAACAAAACATATACAAAAGAAACGATTGCCACATCCAATCAGTTTGTCTGCTGCTGCATGTAATAAACGGAGCCGATCTGTGTATGCCGCAAGGACGACATAATTTAGTGCAAGACGGATATTATATTAAGGCCATATTTTCCAGCACCATATGGTACTTCAAATGAAATAGGGAACAAAAAGGGATCAGTGCATTTATTTGAGCATCAATTGGGGAAAACAAAGAAATGACAGCTTGTCCCATTGTGTGGGTTTGGGGGTGGGTTAAGTTGAAAGAGGGAGGGAAAATTCTCTTATAATTTGTCTGAATAATCTGGAATGGGAGAAGAAAAAAAAAAAAGATAAATAAAAGATTTCCAGGTCACGATATGAAACTTCTCAAAGCTGCCAGATATTAGAGATTCACCGTACATCAAATATTAGCAAGGGAAGTGTCGGGGCCAGGACGAGCACTTCTTACTAAAGATCAATAGATCAGAAAATCCGAATTCCAAACATAGTGACCTTGTTAACGTCTAAATACTGCTTTAAGCAGAGTTCAGTGAGCCTCAAATGATGTGTATAAAAGATGTCAAAAGAAGGCTAATACTGCACTGCAATTGTTCACCCCCCTCCCCCCAAAATAAACTAAAAAAGGAAAAAAAAAAAAAAAAAAAGTCAAATAATTATGTACATAATTACATAAAAAAATTATTAATTATTTACAAGAAGATATGTATACATGGCAACGATTGGACTCTTTAGAAAATGGAAATAAAAATTTATTTTTTTGCTCCCTTGGCATATGAACCCTGGTGCGTGCCCACACAGAGAACGCATGCATTTGAATGGTCAATGCATGCCGCAAGCTAAGAAACCCAAGCTTAGATAAAACAATGCTATTCATCAAGCCCCATTGAAGGTGGATATGGGAGCTATGAAGGTGGTGAAGTTGTGACAAACAGCAGAACGGCCACTTCTGTTTTCTTAGCTGTGAAAGTTGAAAGCTACACTACACAGGGAAGATGACGTAAGTAAAAAGAGCCATGATGGCGGCGCTGATGAGGCAGGAGATGGGCACGGTCACAAACCAGGCCATGAAGATGTTGCGGAAAAGACGCCAATCGACGGCTTTACGGGAACGCATCCAACCCACGGCTACCACAGAACCCACCTAAAGGAGAGAGGAGATGGATTCTAATTAGACAAGATCCACCATTAGGCTCAACTACATTACAGTACAATTAAGAATTCCACCATTTCTTCAGTTTGATATCATCTAATCCAACATAGAAGAGATGTAGCAAGTACCAAACCAAAAGTTTAAATACACCTACTTTATACAAATGAATGCTTGAAATAAGCCATGCCAAAAAAAAAAAAAAAAAGAAAGATTTATCTATAATCTTTATATTATAATTTTTATTTATATTATATATATATATATATATATATATATATATATATATATATATATATATATATATATATATATATATATATATATATATATATATATATATAAAGCATTATATGCATAATTGAAAAGAAACTTTTTTTAAGAGCTAAACATTACATAAGCTTTGTTTCGATTTTTTTAATTTTATTTTTAACTGGGTTTAATTTATTTATATCTTCCACCTGGCCAATATCCAATCCATCTGGAAAATAGTGTTTCCCCAGAACTGTAAATATTTACATATACATATGTTTATATATAAACTTTATATTTGAAATGAATGTGTTGTTTCCTTTTGTAAGTTTATTATTACGCTCTTACAAAAGAGAATACATGGCTTTACTGCGGATTTCACACAAGCATTTTCATGCCTACAATACATACATCATAATTTCAGACATCTGACCTTGCTTTGACTTTTTTTGATCAATCCCAAAATCATAAGTTAATTTTTTGGTTACAATGATAATTCTATAAAAACCCTACAAACACTGTCACTTGTTCTGAGATAATAAAAACAGAACAGATTAGGGATTTTATCCTCCATGTCAAATGACTGACCACGTAGTTCCCCGTTTACTTTACTCCATGTGACTGACTTACGACACTCTTTAGTGGTCCATTTGTATAAACCTAAATTAAATTAAGCACTGGATGATAGTAAACATCTTAGTGTGTGCATGTGTAAAAAGCAAAAAAGTATTTACATATAACCTCCTTACTATTTATAAAATAAATAGATTGTAAATAGTAAGAGGCATTATAAGTAAGATTTTTTCAGACAACACTACCACAAGATTGGCGTGGAAAAACAAACTCCCGGTTTGCACCCTGTAGTTATCCTCCTACACTGCAGTCTGGACTTCTCCACCCCATTCAAATGGGCCTGTGCCATTGGCCTGCTTTGCATCAGCTCATGTTTGCATAGTGTGTATGACTGTGCGTGATTTGTTCATTTACCTTGCAGTGGGTGGTGGAGACGGGCAGACCGATGTTGGAGGCGACGACCACAGTGACTGCTGAAGCCAGCTCGATGCTGAACCCACTGTAAAGACAAAACTGAGTTTAGAACAATGTAATAAAGTGTAAAAAGTTCCACATGTCACAAGGATACAAAAAACAGCACATGTATAAATAATCAACAGTACACAGAAACGAGCAAATGAGCGCACACACCTGGAGGGAGTGATGGGAGTAAGGTCTCGGCCCATTGTCTGGATGACTCTGCGGCCCCAGACCCACAGTCCGATGCAGATGCCCACTCCTCCATACAGCAGCAGCCAGAGAGGAGTCGGAGCAGTGGTATTAACAGAGCCGCTCTGATAAACCAGCCACAGTGCCACCAATGGTCCAATAGCGTTACTGCATGAGGGTGAGATAAACAAAGGACAAAAAAAATGTAACTATTTAAGCATGCGATCTTGTGGGATGGTTATCGTGCAAACGTAGGTAAAGTGGAACCTCGATACTCGGAGAAACATTTCAAAAGAGTTTGTACTAATATTATGCAATTTATTAAATTAAAAAGGTCATAGAACGTAACCCCTGTGAGTATCGAGGTTGCACTGTATTTGTTTACAGTCCTGATTAGGTTATGCAACAAGTACACAAACACTTTCATTTCCAGATCAAAAACAAGAGCATAGGTAAGGACAAGATAAACTTGAGATTTTGAATTACAACATTGGATACATGAAATATCATTTGACTGAAATCAAAAGAATTTAATCAAATTATTAAATATTTTATGTATCCAATGTAATTCCAAATCTCCAGTTTATCTTGCCCTATGCTCTCGTTACACTTAAGCAATTACATGACCATGAAGAAATGATAATTTGCAATAAAAATAAAAAAGGAATCTGCTTTGAATTTAGCATATTAGAACTAAGGCTCTCCCATACCTGACATCATTTCCACCATGAGCAAAAGAGCCAAAGCAGGCAGTAAGAATCTGCAGGAACTGGAAGAGTATGGAAACTTCAGGTTTATCTGCATCGGTCTTTTCTTCCTCCAGTGAACTGCTGTTGCTTCCTCTATCCTCCTCTTTTATCTCAAGGGTCACTTCTGCATCTCCAAGGCCGTCTTCGGGGGCACCACTCTCAGCCACAGCATTGCAGTAGCTCGTGTAGCTGTCCATGCGGACCCTCTTGCGCTCTTGCACCTTGTCTCCTTCCTCTGAAGCACGGAAATCCGAGTCTCGGGGCTTGAACTCGCCATGAAGACCAATGATGGCCATGGTGTAGGAGGTGTAGCTGTTGTTGCGTCGGATGGGTCGGTCGCCTGTCTCGCCCATGCAGTCGCCTACTTTGGCAAGGTGCAGCTTGTGCAGCAGGTCCTTGTAGAGACCAGAGTCCTTGTGGACAGTGTGGTACTGACTATAGCCGTTGCTGGGGGCGGTGGGGCCGTTGTTGAACTGAACATGGACTGATTTGGAAGCTGATCAAAAGAAATGCATAATTAATATATTTATAATATGGATAAAAGATCATTTTATTTTTGTCTCTTTGAAAGCACTATTTATTATATGATTGCTTGAGTGACTTGGGGGAATCTTAAATTTCCGGTGGATGTCTGTGCAAAATTGCTTCTGCCTCAAAACTTACCGCTCCCATTGCTGATTTCACCCTCTTTTGGTTCGAAGTCGTCAGAGTCTCCTATGTCAAAAGTGACTCTACGTTCTTCACAAGGAGGAGCACTGGGGGTCAGTGTGGATGTGGGCACCTCAGGAACATTCTTGAGGATGGGACAGTGTGCCTCCACCACCATTTCCCTCTTTTCCATTAGGGGACTTTCTGAAGGGCTAGATTTGATCTCACCTGGAGAAACAAAGAGGACACAAAAAATAAAATAAATTAATTCTTCCCACAATTCCAATTCTTCACACAAACACACAGGTAACAGCAGGATCTTTGCAAATATACTTCACTGCAGCTAAATTTCAAAACAGTGTTATTATGGAAGTGTAGGGAACGCAAACAAACACCGGATGTCTGAAGACATCCTGCCAAAAGCAATATGAAATGCATACACAACACCAAAAACCCCTGTTGTCAAACTTACATTGTACATACTGTTTTTTCATCTACATTTGTTCCCTCTATTCATGTTAATTAGAATTTTTTCCTAACTTATATTGCATTATTAAGAATTATTTTAATGTAGGCATTTAAACTACACCGATTTTAAAACCCCTTGCTCCTCTTTTTGTCTCTAATCCTGTGCTAGAACGTTCTCGGGTCTGTTTGTCATGTTGCTTTAACCAATTATCAAGGTCCAACATCCTTGCGGCACGTGATCGACATGGTCAAATGTGCAATGGTACAACGCTTCACATTTGCCTGCAGTAACCTCAACGCAGACTCTGAACAGGGTTAGTGTCTAAGCAAAAACTATTCTAATCCACCAGGTAAAGTCCAATTACTGGATAACTGACCCAATGACATCACTGACCCGGTCTTACACAAGCAGCACAACAGAATTACAAAGCAACAACAGTGTTTAATACCCCAGGGCAAAGGCTCAGGGTTTTTTCAGAGCTAATGTGATTGAAAAGGATCTCTTAGCGGCTTGTCAGTCACATGACCACTTCCGAACAACCCGAGGCCACGTCAGTGTGGATCGTAAGCACTGAATAATTTACACCATTTAAAGTGTTTAAGAGTCATTATCGAGATTAATCATATAAAATACATGTAGCCTCATTTGCAGCCACGTGGCAATATTTTGGACAAAGGTTGTGTTAATGGGAAGAACACAAGTTAATAAATAAATGAGTTCTGCAATTACAGATTTAAAAGAAGGCTTGTTTATAGCCCACATTTCTAAATGCTGCTTGGCCACAATTATTTGCAGTCAAATTGCTTGTCATTCATTTAGGCACCATGTGGGCTGAAATAATTAACACCTTGTATTTCCGTTTAAAGCGAACCACACCATCACATGATCCAACACAAACTAGAGAAATAAACAAACTTTACTTACGCTTAATTTTTCTCTTGAGGTAGGGGCAAACAGCAAACCAGACGATGAGTCCAGTGAGGATGGCACATCCGATGGAGAGGACAAGGGTTCCCCACCAGGGCAGCGCATCAAATCCCAGCACTGCGGGGCCAGCGTAAATACGAGAGAAGGGGCCGAGAAGGGGACCAGGGGGAAATAGAAAGAAAGAGACGAAAGGTGGTTTTGAGACAAAAATGGCAGCATGTGCTACCGGAACAGATTTCTGAAAGAAATCATTCAAGGGTGAGACTGAATTACTTAATCCTAGCTGTTAATAATGTTAGCACTGGAGACACATGAGGAAAATAAAATAAAAATATGGTGTATTTAAGGCGGGAAAATTTGGATCCTGAGGACTTCTTTGCTGTTAAAAATAAATCAGATGACGATTAAAACTAGAGTTAAAATGACACCATAAACCACCGGCGTCATCTGCAACCACGTGGCAAATGTGACAGGTAGGTAACAAGTGCAAAGTCTGGCATGCGATACCACCAAAGAGATGGCAAAGCGTGAATAGCAGCAAAATGCCGCAGTGGCACAGGACTGTTAATGATTTACACAAAAAGTATATTGCTAGAAAGACTTCAGGGCTGCAGATCACCTGCTGGATAGAAATTAGGATCAGAGGAAAAGCATACAATTGGTTCAGAAATTTTAAAGTCATACCCAAGGATGAAAATGCACCAGGATAGATTAATTAGAGATTGCAACTGGACTGACTTAAGTTTGCCTGCCATTAAATTTTTTTTTTTATAATTAAATAAAAAATGTCCCTACTTGAGCCAAATCATTTTGGTGCCAAGACTGCAGAAAGCGAATGTGATCAACATAGTGCTGGCACAAGACATGGCCGTTAGACTAAACCTTGCTATGTGTGAAGTAAAAACACAAGTCAGCAAACCCGGTTGTGCTTTTTTTTTTGTTTTTTTCCTGAAAGAAAAAAAAAAAAAAAGAAAAAAAAAAAAAGGACAGGGAGGGGGAGAGATGAATGCGTGTAGAAATGTTCTGGACGAGACCGGTTACAGCGAGCAGTGGCTCTCCGCCTCCTGCACTGACTCACGTGCTCCTGCAGCACACTGCTGTGACTTGCTCCACTTACACTAATAAAAGAGAAAGAACTGTGGGTGGTGTATTTTTTTTTTTTAAATGCTACTCTTTCACATGACCGAGTGCCTCATGGAAAAGGCTTAACAGGTGTGTGAGAACGATGGGAGGAGGTCCAGATAGTATCAGCTGAACAAAAACAAACATTATAATCCAAAAATTTGAGACTTTGAAAATATTTTTTGTTTGTGTTGGGAAAAGAAAATGGGGAAAAACGAGTGGCAAATCCTGTGTTTACTGTGGTTTAAGTTTAAAAATAATAAATTGGAAGGTATGCACTGTTCGTCACATGAGAATGACGCATTAAAAAAAATAAGGGATGCTGCTGCACCACAACCATGGGATAAACGGAGAGAAAACGACTGTAGCTCAACTTAAATACCACTTTCACAGACTATAAACCCCCAACTAAAACCACAGCTTCTGGTGTAAAACAAGAGCTATTATTCCCCTCAAAAACGGTGGAGTGCCATACTTTATTGCCATGACTGTCTGATGACTATTTATGATTTATTTGGAAGAAAAGGGGCAGTTGTTTTTTGCTTTGTGGTAATGCAATGTCTGGTATAACTTGTTTCTGGTGTAAAGGGGACACGTTTACTACTAAAAAGCCATTTGTGTCAACATAAAAAAAAAAAGAAGAGAAATTGACTATAGATAATATTTGCCTATTACAGGAAGGCAATCCAACACGTCTTTTCAGCAACAGGAAATCACAGACCTTATCAAAAAATAAATAAAAAATTAGATCATCTCATGGTTTCCCATGAAATGTTTCTTCTGATTTCCTAAGAGAGCACTAACCAGGTTTAAAACAGTTATTTATGTTTCAAGTCCATTTCAGATTCATAATGAGTTATAAACAGTTACACTGAAAGGATAAAAGCATGAAACCTGTTTTTTTTTCCGAGGCTGTAACAGCACAAGCATTTGGCACGAGGTGAAAGTGATTAATGCAGTTAAAACTGGTAAAAAACATTATACATGCAACATTTTCACATATAGATTTTTTCCTCATCATACAATTTGATTAAAAGGAATGCTCTACTCTACACGTCAAACGTTGTAAAACCACAAGAGCCTCGATCAGTTGTCACAGTGCCACAAATATCAAAACATAAATTTTACTATAAAAATATTCTCCTCCACTTTTTACAGTGCTCAATATTAACCTTCTCAGACAAAGGACTCTAAAAACTGTGTTGTGAAAGTGGTAGCTTCCTGCTGTTCAGTAGAATCTGAACACATTAAATAATGAGTCATTCCTCAAACTTAAATCTTCTTGGATAAATTAACATAATATTTTATAATTTACTATATTTTCAATTTACATTTATTTGTTGGGTGTGTTTGGTCTTCAGGTGTTTGCAAAACACACCCAAGTTATTTATCATGCACTGCGGTTTATAAGGCCTTGTTAAATGCAACAAGAATGGCAGAGCTGCTTTTCAAGTAAACTGTTAAGTAACATGTAACTTTGGTTGTCTCATGGCTAAAGCTCACGTGTAGCAATTGGGAAACAACATCATGCAGGTGACACGAATTAGGTTACTGTGTACCAAGACAAGATATTTTTCAACTCCTACTCTTAAGCAACCAACTCAAAAACAAGAAGTGTGTTGGCTTTGATTTATATTGCACTTTATCAAGTTATAAAACTTACATATTGCTTGTGTAAAATACTAGAACCTCATGATTTTATTGCTGCCTAACCTGTCAGCTAGAGCTCGGCCACCAGATTAGGTTTAGAGTAACCATTCTGAACAAACATGAGGCCAGTCACCTCTTTTCAGTTTACTTTACAAAATCACAGGTCACACTGTTACACCCTGACTGGGCAGGATGACAGGTAAGAGTTTGAAAGCATGTAAAATTTTAAGTAGACTAGTGTACTCGCTAATGGCAAGTGAAATCAGAGAGGACTCTCCTCTGTGTGATGTGAATGAGAAGATGCAAACTGTTTTTTTCAGCCTGTGAGCAAGCCACCTTAACATTCATGCGAAGCACAAACAGCAAGCTGACATGTGCCATGTGAGGCTTCTGGACTCTATTCATTCCACCCTTGAAATGATCATTTACGGTTTTACATAACAAAAGAAAGGATGGTGTGTGTGTGTGTGTGTGTGTGTGTGTGTGTGTGTGTGTGAGTGTGTGTGTGTGTGTGGGGGGGACTTTCTAGGCAAAACCATTACTGCTGAATCTGGGCTTCGCTGGGATGAGGGAGTTATTTGTGTATTTCCATCAGTTTACCACTAGCAGCAGTGCCCGGCTCAGTGAGTGCTTTACAACAATAAACAAATTAAACCTGAACTGGGCGGGATATACCGAGAAATGAGACTTCATACCACAGCGAGGAAGTGCGTTCTCTTTAATCCTAAACTGCCGTTTTATATAGGCTCTAACTAGACACCCATTTCAAACAAACCAAGAGCAGTGAAATGACGACTCGCAGCATGCGGCACTACTCGTAATAAGCTGCTAAACTCGTGTCTTTTTTGCGCAACCATGTTATTTGCATTAGGCTTCAAGAACATTCCTCAATCCAAAGACTGCAGGGCCTCAACACAATGCATTTGTGTGATAAATATGATGGCAATGGCAATGCTTTTCAAGTCCTAGCAAGTCGATGTACCAAGTTTTGTACCACTTCAGGAATAATAAGCACTTACATATCGTGCTCAATGTGTTGCATTAATAAAAAAATTAATTTAAAAAAAAAAAAAAAAAACACCTGTATAGTGGTACACTCAGGCAGTTGCTAAAATACACCAATCCATGAATCCAGGTAATTGCTGAAGCAAGATTGGTCTAAAAACACAATGTTTCAGCCCTCTGGGTGAGAGAGCAACGACTACATGTTTGAGAATGGTACAGACGAACTCAAGTAAACTGTGCTTAGAGGGCATTTGCTCATGAAGACTGGTCTACTGCTCCTGAAGCTGATCCAGAAGCAGATGACACGAAGTCAGCAAAGTGAGTCCAAAACTCTGGCGCTAATCCTCGCATTAATCTGGTTCCGGAATTGGAGAATAAACCGGAGCAGAAGTGTTTGTTGAACTGCACAGGAGTGAGAGGTGGGGAATGACTTAAAATATGAGCAGGTCTCCCATCTCTGTCTAGTTCAAATGTCATTAAATTGGTGCTTTTTTAAATCTAAACCTAAAAACAATCATTTCTGGTGGATCAAATAAGAGCAGTCAAAATGACCATTAGCAAACAAAGAAATTCAGCCCTTTTTGCAACTTTAAAGCTGCGTGTTCAGTCTTCTCACCATTGGGTACATCACATGCAATGCGACATGCATTAGAAAGATTTTGCATAGTCATGCTTCTCTTCCTTTTATAGATATTGAGCCGAATGTCTTATTGATCCACTCAGATAGCAGCCAGCCTCAACTACCTCTTTTAAAAAAAAAAAAAAAAAAAAAAAATTCTAAACTAAAAAAAATTATGCTATCGCTACCTCCTTTCTCAGGTTGACTTAAATCAGTTTGTGTGTAGTTGGGCCTGGTGGTGCAAGTGCATATGATGCACCTTCCAGTGCCTAATAAGAGTGCATACATGCCACACACTCCTATCTGTGTATCCTGTCATACTCTGGCCTGAAGCCTTCATATACGGCCCAGGCCAGCTGACTCCTTGCATTGTTGATCCCTGTAGGTAGAAGAAAACAAAAAGGAGCAAAAAAACGCTCATTTAATGAGGTTCCCAAATGTTATGTATTAAAAAGTATGCACAGCAAAGAAAAAAAAGAAAAAAAAAAGGAAAAAAAAAAAAAAGAAAAAGGGGGCTACTCTGATGAAGATTCAGTTTGATGGACGGCAAGTGTACTCCATTGATTTTATTTCTTTCCTCCGTGTTCAAAAAGGACAGAAAGCCTGATACAAAGGTCAAGATTACAAAAAAAATAAAATAATAAAAGTAATGCAGCACGGTCATTTCCATCTGGCTTCCTCTAGTTAGTAATCTTAATGACGTTCACAAACAGTGTTGCATCAGTCTGTTAGGCCTCGTGTTAAGGGGAAAGGCTTACCCATAAAGAGAAATGGATGTGACAGGAGAACAATACTCACTCGGTGCGCCTGTATACATGATGGAGAACATGTTGATTCCCAAAGTGACAGCATAGAAGACAGGCAATGCCCTGAGTCCATTGGGAACCGGATCCTTCTACAAACATGAAGGCAAAGGAAAAAAAATTAGACACCTTAACAATAATACAAAGTGCAGCCAATATCACAGAGTGGCTCCCCCCAGTATAATATGTACAAAAAGAGAGACATCAGTTTTTCATGAAGTCTGTCTGATCTTCAATGTCCTCATTGTGGCACCTCTGCCATTATGCTAATTCAACCTTTAGCGCAACTCATGGTGTGCAAACAGATTTCCTGTTCTTACCTTCTGCAAGATAAATACGCGGACAAAGTAGAAGAGAACTGCCGACATAAAGCCAGAGAGGAGAGGAGAGAGGAACCAAGACGCAACTGTAAGAGAGACAGGGAGGAAGGGGGGTAAATCACTCAGTAAATATTTCTAATCCTTTAACATTCATCCTTTACAAATTATTTGTCTATAGAAAAGAATCTGTGGTAAGTGTTCAGATGGAGCATGGATACTACAAAACTGAATGTTGGAGTAAGGTAAATAAATAAGCTACTTTACTGATCATCTTTAAACCAGACCATACGACTTAATTAAATGCGAATTACTACGGTTTTGTTTTTCTGCAATCAACTCACTGACACACTGTACATCAAGCCTTAAATTTTGCTTCATTATATACTTTTTTAACCTAATCCTTTTTATGTAAACTCTTTAGATTTAAAAGATCTAGGACTTACCGATTCGCAGAAGCTCAATCCACCGAACTCCCTGTAGACCTTTTGCCACTAGCGAAAAGCCGATGGTGGCTCCCACAATGCAATGTGTACCAGAAATGGGGAGTTTGAGGAAAGAAGCCAGCAGTTGCCACACAGCAGAGCCTGGAGATTTCAAGAAGAAAAAAATATTAAAATCTTCACTGGTAATAATATTTACGTTAAAATGTATCAATCCATTACAGGCAGGTCACTTACCAAACATCGCGCTGACTGAGCCGGCCATGAGAACGTGCTCAGAGCCGTTGTACATGTTCACGTCGATGATCCCTTTGCGTATCGTCTCGCTCACTTTGGCTCCTAGCAGCACAGATCCCAGGGTTTCAAAGATGGTAGCAAGGATGCACGCGACTTTCAGGGTGACCACGCCAGAGCCCACAGCAGTGCCAAAAGAGTTGGCAACGTCATTAGCTCCCACAGAAAAGGCTAGGATGAAGGCTATGATGAAACCGACAATCAGGAGCCACATGTAGTCGGTCAGCGGGCCCTGAGCGACTTGGGCAATAGAGGTCATCAGTATTACTGAAGCTAAAGTTGTCGACACCATTTTGTGCAAAAGCTTTTTGATTCTTCTCTTTCAAGTTTTAAATAGCGTCACAATCTTTTAGGGTTTCAAAAAAGCTAAAAATAAGCCCTTGATTTAAGCAGCACGCTAGAATTGTTTAAATAACTGAGGTACTAGTGTTGAAAAAAAATTTCTGAAATTCCCCTAACCTACCTACCTTCACCCTCTGCTAAAACAGCAATTTAGAGCAAATCCAGACACTACTGAGTGAATCTGCAATGCTGTAAGATGTAAACTGGCGTGTAATGCGGAGGGAGAGGGTGGAGTGAGGGGGCTATTGCTATCCTCTGAATATACTAGTGCTGCTAAAATGTGTTTTAGTTTGGCCTATTAGGCTGAAAGAACGGACATCCATTGTGCAACAGAGAAGATGGATGAATGGAAGCTCATTCCTGAAAAGTAAAAAAAAAAAAAACAAAAAGGGAAGATTTCCCTAAGTTTATTGTTTACAGATTAACAATATACAGTGTTTACTAATGCTACAGTCTGATTGATGCAACAGCCATGCATAGTTCAAAAACATGAGTTGTTCAAGTGAACACAGCAATCATATCAAAAACATCTTACTCTGCTTTTAATCTGGACCTGAAAGTATTCGAAAAATGATAAACAGCAGAGGACACATTTTTACAATTCTTCAGAGCACTGTATTACTTCCATCTTTGCTACAGATCATAAGCACTACACAATAAATTGTTACGTGTATGTCACAACACGCAGTTACCATGGAAACGGACATGCGCTTCAGTGTGGTAACATTCCTGAGCCTTCATGTTTCAGTGATTAAGTGTGCAGTATTACTGCAATGCCACCACAGTTTACA
Organism: Silurus meridionalis; assembly: GCF_014805685.1. NCBI lineage: Eukaryota > Metazoa > Chordata > Actinopteri > Siluriformes > Siluridae > Silurus > Silurus meridionalis. The sequence continues at coordinate 3,238,821 of NC_060894.1, read as the reverse complement.
GAAAGGATCTCAACCTTCCGAGTGCCCCATGTGAGAGTGGGCTGCTTAGATATACAGTAACAGGGGTTGTTATGCAGCATGTACTGCAGATAAAGTGTGTCCTGTTTGACACATCACTATGCTCAGCTCTCTCCTCAAGCAAAACATTTTGAAGGACAGATTTGTGTCATGGGAAGTAGTAGCTCAGTCGTTAAGATGGACTTCCTATTAGAAGGTTGCGAGTTCAAATCTCAACACCACAGAGTGGGCGTTTTTGGGCCTTTAAGCAAGACCCTTAAAGCTCAAATGCTTAGTTGTATAAACGAACATCAATACTGTAATACTTGGTACTTGTTTTGAATCACATCACCTGTCACACTACAAGCATAACTAGGGGGCAGAAAAGAAAAATAGACACTAACCAGATTCGAAACCTTTTATATACGATTTGAAAGCAAGCATCAACATATAACAGCAGAAAATATGGCTGCTGGCTGGTCTGTTTTTAATGTGAAAATGTCTAGCTTTGTTAAAAGTGGATTAAAATAAAAAAAAAAATAAAAAACAATCACTAGCATTGTATATTGTATTCAATTTATTAAGCGTGGCCCTGCCTAATCATTGGGTTAGCTAATAATTTAGCAGTTTGTTACTACATACAGTTGTCATACTGTACTTTGTAGATATCAGTGAGCCATTTATGGACATGGCTATTTTTTGGGGTGCTACTAATCCAAAAGGTCACGTATTCAAAGCCCCACCCAGACGTGACCAGTCCAAAGCAAAAAGCAAATGGCAGCTCACATTTCAAGCCATGTGTTGCTGAGCTCTGCAAAAATATTCAATCTATAGAAATAACTTGTAAAAAGAAACAAATGTACAGGGATTATGTGAGTTCATTGAAAACTTTTACATGAAGTATTTGGAATACAAGGGGTTAAATGTGATCATAACCGTTTAACTACTACGTTCTACTTCCTACACCCTTCAACAATAAACCATTTCATTCTTGACTCGCACTTGAGCAACTGCTAGGTGGAGATTTTAAAAACCACTTTTGCCTGAATCCAGCCATAACAAGACACTGCATAGACTAAGCAAGGACTTAGACACATGGCAAACATGCGTCATGAACACACCAGACCCAAAGCAAAGTCTCTGGTTTGGCCTGGAACGTGCAGGTAACATCCGTGTAGGCGGCGATCAAACAGAGAGGCACCATATGCCAAGAGGGAAAAGAGTTTTTTCCACAACACGCTGACTTCACCATGCACGGCCCAATATTTACGTCTGGTATCGAATAATAGACCTTTATCCTAACTAAAAAATAGACACTAACAGATCAAAATTACATCATTTTTAAAGCAACATACTTGAAATATTAATGTGAGCACATTCTAGTTAGTTTGGTGCCTCCTATGATTACATAAATGTAGCACCTTGACCCTGGAGAAACCTGGTGGGTTTGTTGATGAAGCAGAAGTTTGACCAAAACCCTGTTTGTAATATTTAGCTGTATGACTTTGTTGATTTTTTGAGGAACCACAAGCTGGTCTAGACTTGTATTCATCCCAAGATACAAGCTTGCACTTGTAAGACCAGACGTTTTTACCACCACTGGTCGAAAGCGACGGTACGAATGGGATTACATTATTGCAGACATGCAGGGTGGAGGTGCTCCCATGGCTAGATGTATTCCTCAATGACAAAAGCTCAATATTTGGCCAATAGCCACGTCCTTCTGTTCACTTCCTGTCCCTGCACGCTGGTCGGTTAATTTCCGCGTCCCTTTTTTTTATTATTATTTCGGCTTTAACACGTGTAAAGGAGAACAACCACGCTTATTTTGACACTTACACAGATCAGGAAAGCGGGTAATAGCCTACATGACAGCGTTTGGAAGCTAAATAATCCAGATCAGCCGTTTATTACGAAGCTAACCACGACTAATTCACGGAGCACGAGACCGGTTTAAGGATAATCCCAGTCTATAATAATAGCTAGTCTGGCTCCTAAATGGCTCTTGTTTCATTTCCTATATAGTGCAAAAAACAATTAAAGGATCATAACGACATCGTTTTGGTGCAGTGTCCCATTTCTTCATTTCAAAACCTACAATGAATTAGTGATGGGGATTCCAGCCCTTTCTATGGAATCGAATCAATTGATACATCGCCAGAACAAGAATCGACTCTACAATTAGAAAGACTTTGACGCGCTCCACAGCTGCTTTCCTGGTTATTGAAAAGAACACACAAATTTTGTGCGAAGTGACATTCGTGCATGTATATCGTATCCGTTGGATAAACTCATGGTGTCCACACTAAGATGAGTCGACTCAAAGAGCATAGGAGTCGACTCGTGCACGAGAATACATTGAAACAATGAATTAGTCAATCTAAAGGTTATAATACCTCACATTATTTGACGAACTGCATACAAACCCTACAGTACAGTAGGAAATAGCAATGTTAAGCGTTTACGTGTATTATTTCATCTTTTGGTGCGTGTTATTTCGCAAGACCAGACCGGCATTCACTTTTATTACACGTGCGACACTGACAAGCGCGGAAAAAGAACCGCGGAAACAAACGGACGGCCATTTAAAAAAATACACAGTCACACTGAATTACGAAATAACACCACATGATATTAAATAATATTAATGTGCCCCTTTATACTATGTAAAAAAAATAAATCATTTAAGACAACACGTTCAAGTTCCGTTCATAGCTGTAGGCGCGGTTAGCTAGCACCGACTAGCCTAGCCCGCGCCAAGACCAACCCAGAAAAATGTCATTTATCGTCACAAACTAAAATTTCTAAAATACCATTTCATAGGCAAATAGACAAAATACGTATCACAACAATGGACAAAAAGGTATCTTACCACGCTAAAAGACAGATGATATCTCAGTTTCTCTTCTTCTCCTTTTTTTTTCCCCGCGCCCGCCTAACGCTTAGGTACGAGTGCCCGCGCTATGTAGTTTAAAATTAAACCGATATAAATGTCAAAATTAGACTCGAAATGAACCCGCTCGGCACCTACAGCAAACTAAAAAACAACAACACGGAATCTAACACAGTGTCACTAAATTATTCTTAAACTGCTCAAAACCGCCTAAAACCCGAACTCCAGCTTCTGAGGAAATCCCGCTCAGCTGCGCTCTTATATGGTCTCTCCGCTCCACGCGCTCGCCAAAGTCGGAAGTCTCGCGTTTTTCCCTCTCACTCGCTGTCACGCTGACGCCTGGAATCCCCGCCCACATTTCCTTTTTTGGAGACGTGTGTAAAAAAAAAAAAAAAAAAAAAAAAAAAAAAAAAAAGGAACAGAAAAGAAAAGAAAAACCCGCACCGCGCTGGACTAAACTGGTTTGAGGCGAGCAAATGTCCCAATGTCGCTGTGTGGCTTTCTGAATTACTTTGTCTTTTACCTCCATAAAGTCTTTATTTTACAAAATTATCCCTATCTATCTATCTATCTATCTATCTATCTATCTATCTATCTATCTATCTATCTATCTATCTATCTATCTATCTATCTGTCTATATGTCTGTCTGTCTATCTATCTATCTATCTATCTATCTATCTATCTATCTATCTATCTATCTATCTATCTATCATCTGTCTATCTAACACTCCAATTCTTTTCAAACCTGTCATGACGTGATTTGATTTTAATTCTTGTACATTTTTCCCAGATATTTTTGAATAGTTGTATTTATTAAATTGTTTACCATAGGGTGCACATGCTTCCATTAAACCACTCAGAAATACTGAGTACTGTTAAACTTTAAACCAAGTCAAGGGACAGTTGATCTTTTCTGTTCTTTCCTTTTTTTTTTTTCTGTACCGGACGTTTTCCCTGCCACTCAGCCTTTCCATCCGGACATATTTTCTTCTTACATCAGCTGTAACACTAACGCTGGTTCACTATAAACCTATTCAAAAAAGAAACACCTCTCAGAACACCTCAGTTTATCTGAAATTCATGGTTAAACTATAAACTGAGTTACAGGACGGTTGATTCGTGCTGGACACAGTCAAATTCAGGATCCTGTCAGCCAAAAGACACCAGACTTTGTCCCTCCCTTTTGGCCTTCCTATCAGCGCACATGCTCTACCCACATCGACTGGTCTGCTAAAACCTTGCCATCAGTTTCTCTATGCTTAAGCAAAAATAGCCCCAGACAGTACACATTAGTAGCTCTGAATAGCTTCAGACTACACAGTAGAACATTTACCTGACACTCTCAGTAAACACTTTCGCTTAGTTACAAACATTATCTCACAAGAATGCATTTTTCTATATTGTCTGTCACAATATCTGTCTCAAACTCATTACTAAAACCTGGAATTACAGGATGTATCTATTGTTTTTTGGGGCACAAAAGGAAACCACTGTTTGTAAACATGTTTTTTCAGTGGGTATGATGGTAAGACTGTTTACTATTACTGTGGTTTCTCTGTTTTCTCTCTAAACACAACTGGGATGGACTAAATAGCAGAAAAAAAGTATTTACTGGGAATGTTGCCTTTGCTCTAATAAATTCTTGTTCCTGCCTAAACAAATATATTTAACACATTTAAAAATCATGTGTTATAGCTGTAAGCTTACATTTTTTATCAATTCAAAACATTTCAGAATGGAGAAATTTTGCATTTCAGGGTTTCTCAGTAACAACTATATATATTTTTTTATTTTGTGTTATGACTGCATGAGTGACTGGTGAAGGAACAGCTTTTAGCTGCTATAACATAAGTGATAACAGGAAATGGTTCATGTTAATCATCAGGATAATTTAATGAGTAATTATGGCACTGTCCTTTAAATAAATATAAGAATTGTACTCTTTGCTTTAAGAGTATGTTCCTTTCCAGTTATTAAAATTTGTACACTTAACTTTGAGTTGTTGATTATTTTTCTATAACAGCATGTCCCTTCATGATTTGTTTCATACTTACAGTAGCTTTGATCACAGTAAGTTGGGGGAAAATGGTTAAATTATGTTTTTTTTTTTCTCCACATCATATACAGTTGGGCAAAAAAGTATTTAGTCAGCAACCAATTGTGCAAGTTCTCCCACTTAAAAAGATGCGAGAAGACTGTCATTTTTGTATTTTTAAATACTTATTTTCCACCATAATTTGCAAATAAATTCTTTAAAAATCAGACAATGTGACTTCCTGGATTTTTTTTTCTCATTTTGTCTCTCATAGTTGAAGTGTACCTATGATGAAAATTACAGGCCTCTCATCTTTTTAAGTGGGAGAACTTGCACAATTGGTGGCTGACTAAATACTTTTTTGCCCCACTGTATATCAAGCTGTCTTTTTTAACTACATTGCTACCTACGGTAGGAATTTTTAACAAAATCCTTTTGTATAATAACCACAATATTATTGTAGTATTATAGTTCAGAGTTTAATAACCATGATTATCATAAATACCACAGTTGATCCATTGTAATCTGTAGTGTGTATCTTATAAAATATATACAAAATATCTAGTTTACACTAAATGATTGTTTATGGTGGCTAGGGACTTAAAGTGGGATTTTAGATATGGGTGAGATCCTACTGCTTTCACGGGAACTAACAATGAGGAATCAGAAAAGTTCTCTGTATGTGTTATTATTGTGGATCTGAAAATATTTTCTTGGCTACAGAATCCATTTTTCTTTCATCTATAACACCAAATACACTTTTTGACATAGAAGAATAGATTTCCTATGATCTAAAAATAAGGGTAAAAACATATAGTGTATACACTGATACAATACAAACTGATACAGAGATTTCATTATACAATTCTCCACATCTTGTATATTTCATATTAATACTGCACTGCATTATATGCATTTACATGTACGTCCTTATCCAGAGCAACTTACAATTATAAAGCTTATATAACCTCGTAGATTAGGGGTATGGGGTCCTGCTTAAGTGCATAGTGAAAACAACAACCTGGCTAATCAGAAATACATGGTCCTGTATATATATATATAGTACAGCCCAAAAGTTTGGACACACCTTCTCATTCAAAGAGTTTTCTTTATTTTCATGACTATGAAAATTGTAGATTCACACTGAAGGCATCAGAACTATGAATTAACACATGTGGAATTATATATGGAATTATATACATAACAAAAAAGTGTGAAACAACTGAAAAATGTCATATTCTAGGTTCTTCAAAGTAGCCACCTTTTGCTTTGATTACTGCTTTGCACACTCTTGGCATTCTCTTGATGAGCTTCAAGAGGTAGTCACCTGAAATGGTCTTCCAACAGTCTTGAAGGAGTTCCCCGAGAGATGCTTGGCACTTGTTGGCCCTTTTGCCTTCACTCTGCGGTCCAGCTCACCCCTAAACCATCTCGATTGAGTTCAGGTCCGGTGACTGTGGAGGCCAGGTCATCTGGCGCAGCACCCCATCACTCTCCTTCTTGGTCAAATAGCCCTGAAAAATAAAGTTCCGTCATAGTCATGAAAATAAAGTGAACTGTTTGAATGATAAGGTGTGTCCAAACTTTTGGTCTGTACTGTATATATATATATATATATATGTGTGTGTGTGTGTGTGTGTGTGTGTGTGTGTGTGTGTGTGTGTGTGTGTCTACAAAAACACACCAGAAATTGTTATTTATTAATGTAATATCTATAAATGTAAATTCTGTAAAAAACAAAAAGAATAATTTTTATTACATAAAAAATATAGTGAAAATAATATTTATTTAATATTTAATAGCACATATTCAAGACACACTGTAATGTTATGCAGACTGCATAAGTTGTTACATAAAGTTCTTAACACATTTCCTCCTAATTTCAGGGTTTCAGTGAACTCACAGATAAGGATTTTTTTCATGTTTATATACTTTAGAATACTAATCATATATAATCCAATTCTTGCATAAACTTGCATAAAATATTTTCCAGCAAAAACAGGATGTGCCTTTAAACAAGCAGAATTTGTTTTTAATGATTATTAACACAACAGTTAACAATTACCTTGAGTCAGTGAGAACATTTTCCACTGAACTTTATAAAGCAGACATTAGTATTAGAGTTTTTCTCAGTTCCTTTGGAAAGTTTCTCAGATCAAAAATGAAATTCTCGAAACTACTTGTTCAACCTCCACATCATTTAGTCATTTGTGCTGACCATAAGAACTTTTCTTTTTGATTTGATCAAATTGTGAATGCTTTTGTACATTAATTTAATTGATTGTGTACAAGTGTCTGCTGTTTCCTACATTATCAGTTGTTTGTGTTCATGTTGATCAAAATATATTCATGTTATATATCATGTTGATCATAAATATACTGGTTTCACTTGATTAGTTTTAACCCCCAAAACATCTCAGCATCATTTCATTGCATAAGTCATTAAATGTGAAATGGTTAAACCAGTTGTCATCATCTCTCATGTAAAATTTCTATTAAACTTTTTTTTTTTGTTATTGTGACTTAAATTGATGAATTGTGCAGATCTTGAATGTCACTAAAGGTTCCCTGGTGGTCTAGTGGTTAGGATGTGGGTCCGGGAACCAACCCCAGCCATTAGGGTTAGTGCCGGTCCCAAGCCCGAATAAATGGGGAGGGTTGCGTTAGGAAGGGCATCCAGCGTAAAAACATGTGCCAAATAAAAACATGCGGATGATCCGCTGTGGTGACCCCTAATGGGAGAAGCCGAAAGAAAGTTGTTGTTGTTGAATGTCACTAATGACGAGTGTATAGCATCAGATCAACCAATAATCAACTAGTTCTCTAAAACAGGTCAAATGTGAATCTTGTAAACCTTCAGTTGGAGAGTGAATACAGACAGAGCAAAACATAGTATAAATTCTGAAAATAGATGAACAAATAAAAAACAAACCAACACTTGTACAGGAAAGTAGAAGTGTGAATTCTGTCCAGTCTCTTGCAATCATTGTAAATAATTTGTTTAATCATATAAATGAATCTGTGCTGCTGAAATTCATAGATAACATACAGAAATAAGTCACATTTTGTGCATTTTCAGTCACTGTGATCCAAAACATAGTTTATATCAAGAAATCCTGAAACTGTGCGCCATCATACTGACAACACGACTAAACATTTTGATGATTTTGTTTATGAACAAGGACTGAAAGACTTTTCATTCTGATCTGAATGAGATGTTCATTGACACAAATACTTACTTTTAAGAGCTGAACTGAGGATTTTGAGAAAAGTACAGGCTTGTGCAAGAAATCCAATGTGTTGTGCTGCTTGTACAAATTGTTTTGAGAAATGCACTTATTGATTTGCGAGTATTATGGATGATTCGAGAAATGCTCCAAAGCAACTAAAAAAAACTGTAATATTAACATTTACACCAGTGCCTTTAAAATATCAAACATTGACCGAAGACAAGGATCAGGTCTTTGGAGTTCTCTTGAAATTTCAGCCTCATGCACATGTCTGACATAAGGTTATCTGTGTATGTGTGTGTGTGTGTGTGTGTGTGTATCACTGTGTCTGGGGTGTTCCTGCTGTACTCTTTGATAAGCAGTACAAAATGTACCCGGACAGGCTCCCTAAATACACCATGCAATACAGAAAAATTAAAGATCTTGTGTGTGATTATTAGCAGATTATTACATATTAGGTCAAATGACTGGTTCGAAAAAATCTTAACTGATTAATTAATTAATTCACAAATTCTCGTGACAGGTTTAGGGTAAGATTAGGTAAAATATTCTGGTTTAGAATGCATCTGAAAGAGCCCACATTTCCACATTATAGCACATTTCTGTTTCTTGCTCTACCACAGGTGCATCTCAATAAATGAGAATATCATTAAAAAGTTGATTTATTTTAGTAATTTAATATAAAAAGTGACACTTTTATATTGTATAGATTCATCACACACATACTGATATATTTCAAGTGTTTATTTCTTTAAATTTTGATGATTATGGCTTACAGCTAATGAAAACCCAAAATTTGGTGTCTCAGAAAATTAGAATATTGTGAAAAAGTTCAATCTCGGAGGCTCGTGGTGTCACACTCTAATCAGCTCATTAAATCCAAACACCTGCAAAGGTTTCCTGAGCCTTCAAATTGTGTCTCAGTCTGGTTAAGGCTACACAATCATGGGGAAGACTGCTGACTCGACAGTTGTCCAGAAGACGATCATTGACACCCTGCACATGGAGGGTAAGAGACAAAAGGTTAATCGCTATAGAAGCTGCTGTTCACAGACTGCTGTATCCAAGCACATTAATGGAAAGTTTTGACGCGTTCCTCGTGTCGAGCTGCTCCTTAACCAGAGACAACGTCAGAGGTGACTTACCTGGGCAAAGGACAAAAAGGACTGGACTGTTGCTCAGTGGGCCAAAGTCGTCTTTTCAGTAAAAAGCAAAGAATGTTTTGCATTTTATTTGGAAATCAAGGTCCCACAGTCTGGAAGAAGAGAGGAGAGGCACATAAGTTGCTTGAGGGCCAGTGTAAAGTTTGTACAGTTAGTGGTGGTTTGGGGAGTCATGTCATCTGCTGGTGTTGGTCCACTGTGTTTTATCAAGTCCAAGGTCAGCACAGCTGTCTACCAGGAAGCTTAAGAGCACTTCATGTTTCCCTCTGCTGACCAGCTTTATGGAGATGCTGATTTCATTTTCCAGCAGGATTTGGCTCCTGCCCACACTGCCAAAAGCACCAAAAGTTGGTTAAATGACCATTGTGTTGGTGTGCTTGACTGGCCAGCATACTCACCAGATCTGAACCCCATAGAGAATCTATGTGGTATTGTCAAGAGGAAAATGAGAAACAAGAGGTCAAAAAATGCAAATGAGCTGAAGGCCACTGTCAAAAAAAACCTGCACTTCCATACCACCTCAGCAGTGCCACAGACCGATCACCTCCATGTCATGCCGAATTGAGGCGGTAATTGAAGCAAAAGGAGCCCCTACAAAGTATTGAGTGCATATACAGTAAATGGACATACTTTTCAGAAGGCCAACAATTTACCAAAAATGTTTTTTTGATTGGTCTTATGAAGTATTCAAATTTCTTTTAGATTGAATGGATTTGATAGTGAATTGGTGGGTTTTTGTTAATTGTGAGCCAAGAAATAAACACTTGAAATATATGTCTGTGTGATGAATGTATATAATATACGAGTTTCACTTTCTGTATTGAATTACTAAAATAAATAAACTTTTTAATGAAATTTAAATTTATTGAGATGCACCTGTACTTTGCTAAATTCATGTTCAGTTTACACGAGAAACAACTGAGCTCACCTGAACTGTAGTAAACAGAAAGAAAAAGGGCGCCTCCTGGTGGTCAATTTAAAATATCGCTCGTCCAAAACAATTTGCTATGAGTTTTTACTGTATTATGTAGTTCCACATGCTGTGGCTCTGCCTTAAATGGCCAACACTTGCAAATCCTTTATTTAAGAAGAAGAGTTTAACAGTTCCCCTATTTAATCTCAATCTAACCCTACCACATATTTGTTTTAATGACATATTACATGATGCTACATATAAATAACATTTAAAAAACACTATATGCAGGAAACTCATTTGTAAGAGAGATATAAAAATAACAAATAATGCAGAAATTTGGAAACACTTAGTCAACTTTTATGGTTTTAGAGAGACACATGCATGTTTCTTCTGTTCAGATGCAACAAACTAGGTAACGTAACGGTATGAAAATTTACATTGACTAAGCAAATATATAAATGTATAGATGTTGCACTTTATTTTCATAAATAAATCCCCCCTTAGCATCAATACCAGCTTTACACACTATTCGCATTTCTCCAAACATTTAGCTAAGATACTTTGTTATGCCTTTTGTAAAACTTGCCAAAGGTGTTCTTTACTAGCTGGAGATTTCGTTCTTGCGATCCAGTTCATCCCATAGCACTTCAATAGGATCTAGGTGCGGTGATTCCAGCTGACTCCAGCTGCAGCCCACACGGAATTGCATGGTGTTGAAGTATGGAATGGTTGTCATGTTTTTTTCTTTTACCCGGAATATGTCTCCAACCTTCCCTGCTCCAAAGCAACCCCAAATCGTTAAGCTTCCACCTCCATGTTTGACTGTGGGTGTGAGGCAGTCTGCTAACATCTTCTCTCCTGTTCTCTGTCTTACATATGTTTTTCTGTAGAGCCAAAAAATGTCCAATTTGCACTCATCTGTCCAATTTCTTTGAGTCATTCCCTGTTCAATCCTTGTGTATGCACCAGGGTTGGTGCATGTGGACAAAAGAAACATGCATGTGTCTCAGACATTGGCCCAATAAAAAAGCCATGGTACATGATTTACATAATTTTGTCCTCATTAAGGCCATTCAGTGAGCCATAGCACCCTGTGGATGGTGGCAGGATCATCCTGGAAGAGAGACCACACGCATAGAAGCAGTATAGAAAGGCTTCATCACTCAGAAGAACTGCAGCAATGGTTAGGCTTAGAGGAATGAGTGAAGCCAAACCAGCCAGAACCAGCATTTGTTCCTTTTAATTGTCATCCATGTGTAAATCATAACACATTTGGCTCCTGTGGCTGTGTTGAGTTCAGTGTCTCAAACAAATCTGCTGATGTGGTTCGTAACACTATATAACATACTTGTGTCTGTTCAAACAAATTATTACCGGAACAATTATGAACACATATCACAATGCCAAGAGGGCCTTTTAAAGAAAAATTCTAAACATGCAGTTAACACTTTGCAAACCCATAGTCATATAGTGAAAACTGTGAAAAATGCAAATATATCCCACAGTTCCTTTAATTGGACCTAAATGCTCCCTGGCTCACCCTTGGGCCCGAGCTACTGTTTATCTTGAGTTTCACATGTTGTTCCCTTGTTTGAGTGGGTTTTCTTCTGGTTCTCTGGCTGAATCCCACTTCCCAAAACATTCCATTAGGTGAATTAATGACTCTCAACTGCCCTAGACGTGAGTGAGTGTTTGAATGTGTGGTGTGTATGATGCAATGCAATGGACTGGCATCCCATGCAGAACGTGTCCTCACCTAATACCCAATGTTTCTGATATAAGCTCTAGATCCATCTCAATCCTGACCATGGATAAAGCATCATAAAACAATGCATTTTGACATAAAGGTAATACACTGTGTACAGTGTTTGACCTTTTAACCTTCACATGTCACTTGCAGTAGTTCTACCAGTAAAACATTAACACTTATTTATTAACAATTATTTATATATGTTATAAATAAAGTTTTCTTTATTTGTCCAATAATTAATAGCAATGATTTCTTCTGGTCAGTGTAATAACCTTTTAAAACGATTTAAATAAGGACACATGCAGAATGCTAGTGCTGATAAACAGTGCAGTACGCACACTTCCTGGAAATGTGACCGTGAGCTGAAAGATCCAATCAGCATCGTCGAAACGATGTGTAGGCGGTGCTTGAAAGCACGTTCCGTGCGTGAAGTTGACAGACACTCGAGTGGACCAATGGGATTCTTTAGGGTACCGTTTGAGTGTGACAATATGGAGGCAAACGTGCGCTGCCTCTGAGAGCATGAGGACAGCGGGAGTGAAGAGTTAGGATTAAAAGTAGTAGGTGAAAACGGTGAGAGGAACGAATACTATTAAATTTAATTAACTTTAATGCAAAATATTGCTGCATTGCTTTGTATCGTTAAAGCACTTCCTGTTTGGGTTTTCGCAGTGTCCAGGGGGCTAGCTAGTTAGCTAATGTCAAAGTGTTCACACCTCCTGTAACATTCTGGATTAATTCTGGATGATCGGAGCAACTTCTGAAAAGTGAAACCGTGAATTAGAATTGAATCTGTAATTGTATGCAGGACACGGGGCTGTTTATGCATTCATACGTGTGATATACATGTTTGACATTGCATGCTAGCTTTCCATAATCCTATCTGGGAATCTGGCCAATCTGGGGAAATCCTCAAAGCATTGTGATCCCTGCAACTCTTTAAAGAAAGACACACGCTTGCACCAGATATGTTCAAGTCCGTCCAGTGTGTTCCTCTGTGCAGCATCAGTGCTCGTGCTGCTCGTCTGCATGGCACACCTGCTCTCAGACACAGCAGTGGAGCAGCACCACATGGCAGGTCTGAGGCTCCTGCATGGTTCCAGTCTTTCTTCACATGGCTCAAGAGAGCAGAAAGAGGCTTTGCTGAGACCGTTCCTGCGAAGAGGAAGCGAGAAGGGCTGCTGTCCATCCTGGCTGACCACTGCGGCTTTGTGACCGGGCAGAGGCTGAGGCGAGCTTTGCAGATCGCAGAGCTCTACTCGAACCTGTACTCTGAGAGGAGCAGGTGGACGCTGGTGGGCAGCATTTGGCGCCAGCTGCAGAACAAACAAGCCCCGACTGGCAAACTGCTGGCCGCCCTTGCTGGGCTTTTCCTCTTGGAGGATGAGAAGATCAAAGACGATGAGATGAGGAGGTTGGTTCTAAAAGCTGTACAAGTTTCTCCAGCTAGATGGAGTTCACCTGCCTCATCCTTATTGAAGCCCTGCTTTTTATACTGGCCTGTCTTTCTTTCTTTTTTTTCTTACTTTCTTTTCTCTGTCACTCGGTCTTCTCCATCTCTCTTATTCTTTCTTTGGGTTTTTTGTTTTTTTTTCTCATTCTGTTTTTCTTCTCACTCCTTGCTCACTAACACCCTTCCTTTTTCTTTTCTTTTTTTGCAGTTTTCTCTAAAAGTATTTCTCTTCTTTCCCTCTATTTTCAATTTTCCTTATCTTCCTTCCTTTCTCCTTTCATTTCTTTAGCTTTCTCATTTCCTTTTCTTCATATAGCCCTTTTTTCTTTCTTTGTTTTCTAGTCTTTTTTGCTCCTGTTTTATGTCCCTTCCTCTTTTCTGATTTACCTGTTTTAGTTTGACCCCAAGGTGTGTGTATGTGTGTGTTAGGTGTGCATGGGAGCTCCAGGCTCTGGAAGCTGTAAAGCAGCAGGCCTCTTCAGGAAAGGCGAGTGTTCAGGCTGAGAGTGGCTGGGAAATCGTAATGGAGAAAAAGACCTTTAAAGTGTGGAAGAGACCAGTTGAAGGAAGTCATCTTTTTGAGTACAGAGGTGAGCATCACTAATGAGCCTGTCACCGTAAATGAAAGAAATTGACACTAAAATTCTGATTTTCTTCTTTACCACATCCTCTCTTCTAGTATTCGGTTCCTACACTGATGTCACTCCCAGACAGTTTTTCAACGTTCAGGTACTTTGCTTCTTTATTCATTAAAACACACATCACCTAAAAGATGATCATCTCGTGTGGTTTTGTTTATAGTCGTGACCTTTCCGGATGTGAGTTAAGTTTAGATGCCTCTGTGTGTTTGCCTCTGCTCCAGTTGGACACTGAATACAGAAAGAAGTGGGATGCACTGGTGATCAAACTGGAAGTGGTGGACCGGGACCTGAACACAGGCTCAGAGGTTGTTCACTGGGCCACACATTTCCCTGTAAGACAAGAAACCTCTTTGTATGGTGTAGTTTTTAATTTCACACATCATTTTTTTTTTTAAACTTACCTGTTATAGCTGGAGCTTAATGTTTTATATTATGTCTGGAAACTTTTCAGTTTATCGTAACCTTTTGTGTCTTTTTATCAAAGGACATAGAGTAACAGAATGGCACATACATTATATATGTATACGAATTTGTATGTATATGTATACAAATTTACTTTTATATACATCAGTGTTTACTGTCCATTTGCTGTAACAGAGTAATAGTGTAGATTTTGACATCAGGTGCTGATGTAGGTGAGGTGAAGAGGCCCGGGCTGCAGTTAATTCAATTAAATTTATTTTTATTTGTATAGTGCTTTTAACAATAATCATTGTCTCAAAGCAGCTTGACACAGATAATGTGGTGATTAAAAGTGAATATGTTCTTTATAAGTGTAAGTTTGTCCCTGATTAGCAAGCCGGTGACGACTGTGGCAAGGAAAAACTCCCTGAGATGGCATAAGGAAGAAACCTTGAGAGGAACCAGATTCAAGAGGGAACCCATCCTCATCTGGGTTGCACCGAATGTCCATTTGTAGCACATATACAATGTTGCGGGGTGCACTAATGATGATCAGAAGCGATCTGTATTCCTGAGTCAGTGTAGGAGACTGTTGACATTAACTACAGTCCAATCCATCCTTAGTGTTCCATCAGTTAGTGTTCCAATGCATCCCAAAGGTGTTCATAAAGGGTGGAGATCAC
Source organism: Silurus meridionalis (assembly GCF_014805685.1). Classification (NCBI taxonomy): domain Eukaryota; kingdom Metazoa; phylum Chordata; class Actinopteri; order Siluriformes; family Siluridae; genus Silurus; species Silurus meridionalis. The sequence continues at coordinate 3,223,657 of NC_060894.1, read as the reverse complement.
ACAGAAGCAGAAGAAGATCTTCCAAAACTTTTATGCTAAATAACACACGATACAGGGAATAGGCAGGGAATCTTTTTTTCTCACACTCCCTTCGTTCAGGTTATTGCATGTCTGAAATTTGGTTTTCTCTGCACAGTATCCGATGTACTCCCGAGACTACGTGTATGTGCGCCGCTACGAAGTGGATGTAGAGAACAACCTGATGGTCCTGGTGTCCAGGTGAGTGTTTTCTCTGTGATGACGCTAGACGTGATTTTGTGCATCAGCATCTACACTGTTTCGAGTGTGTGGTGTGTGTGTTTTAGAGCTGTGGAGCATCCTGCCATTCCTGAGACACAGGAGTTTGTCCGAGTTCACTCCTATCGCTCAAGGATGGTCATCCGGCCCCACAAGTCCTTCGATGAGGTGAGAGAAGTGTTTATATCTTTCTCCTCTATCACCTACCATATCTATTACTTTGTCTTTCCTTTTATTTATTTATTTATTTATTTATTTATTTATTTATTTATTTATTTCATTGTCTGTTTTTCTGTCATATGTCCTGTAAATTGCCTGTCTGTCTGTTCAGTTTATCTCTTGTGTCTGTATATAAGCTGTATATATTGACTGTATTTTACTTGTGTCTGTGTATCTGATAGTGTGATTTGTTGCTCATGTTTCCTCAGAATGGATTTGACTATCTGTTGACGTACAGTGACGACCCTCAGACAGTTTTCCCTCGTTACTGCCTGAGCTGGATGGTGTCGAGTGGTGAGTGGTGGGTGTGTGTGGGTGTGTGTGTGTGTGTGTGTGTGTGTGTGATTTTTAAAAGTATTTTATTTTAAGATTTGCCTGAAATCATGTCCTTTACTGCCATAAGATACATTTAACTCTACACTCTGATTATTTTCTGCTGTTTTTTCTTTCATTATTACTCATTGTTTCTCTTTATTTTTATTATTTTTTTTTTATCATTGTTTTAAATTTTTAAAAGATTTATTACTTATCCCCCTCTTAGCCTTAGGCTTTTTCTTTGCTTTTCTTTGGTGGTGTCTGTCTATATTAATTATTAATCTTTGGTTTTCTTTATATCTACCTTTTATTAAACCTCTTGAAAGACCTTCCTTTATTTTGATATCTTACCTTTTCTTTCTATTCTCATATTCATCTTGATTTTTCTTGATCTTTCTATCTTCTATCTTGTATTTCTATCTTCTCTTTATTTCCATCTCTTCTATCTACATTTAATTATTTTATTAGTTTTTGTTTCCCTCAGTCTATTGCTCTTGTATCTGTCCATATCTCTTTTTCCTTTATTAATCCATTTAACAATGTAGACTAGTTTGTGGACACCTTGACATACAATTCCTGTTTGTGCTTTTTGAACGTTAGATTTCACATGCTTGTGGAGATTCATTCAGCCAAAAGGCTGTTAGAAATGTCAGGTACGGATGTAAGTGAGGTGTGAAGGTCTGGACTGCAGTTTAATATGGTTGGGTTCAGAGCTCTATAGCAGGAGCTCTTCCACTCCAACCCATTTAAAGCATATCTTCATTGAGCTGGCTTTGTGCACAGCGGCATTGTCTTGCTAGAACATGTTTGGGTCTCCTAGTTCAAGTGAAGGAAAATTTTCCCCCTAAAAAAAAAAAGTATGTGTGTGTATATATATATATATATATATATATATATATATATATATATATATATATATATATATATATATATATATATAATTTTTCTATAATCATTTATTGCTTCATTTCTGTTTTGAGGCTTTATAAATTTTTTTTTTTGTCTTTTTTTTATTATTTTTATATATATATATATAATATAATATTTATTTATTCCATTTCAGGCATGCCTGATTTCCTGGAGAAGCTGCACACGGCTGCTCTCCGAGCAAAGAACCACGAAGTTGGCGTTCACGACTATGTCGGCGTTACGAAGCAGGTGCAGCAGGCGTCTTCTGAGAGGCTGGAGGAAGATTCGCATGCAGCAGGATCATCCCATATTTACGCCTGAACGGGAAAAAAAACTCTGGCAGATGGTATAGAGGCAGGAATTTAAAAAATAAACCTAAGAGATCTCGGGGTTCGATTCACAATGAGGCCGTGACAAGCGGCAAGGTTGGGGAGGGGGGGAGGGAGCGAAAGAAAGAGAGAGAGAGAGAGAGAGAGAGAGAGAGAGAAATAAAAAGAGGGCTTTGCCTCACCTTGCCTCGCCTCTTAGTGTGAACCTGCAGACAGCAAATGAGAATCAGAACCACACTGCTGCTACTGCTGCTGCCAAAACTGTGTGTGTGTGTGTGTGTGTTTCTCACTGTGAGATCAGGAACCTGGTAAAGATGTTTTTTTTTTTTTCTTTTTTTGCTTGTATACCCCCTCAACTGTGTGTTTGTTGCTCCTGAGTATTTTTACTTCCCCCAAACTACTTATCAGGAAAAGAAAGGATAAATACGAATAAATAAAATGCCGTAGTGGAACAGCGATCTTGCCAAGCTAGCAGCCGTCCGAATTCACGTTCTCAATTTGCCTTCCTTTCACCCAGACTTTAGTGGTGACATGATTGCGATCATGTCCGTGTTCGAAAAATATACACATTTCTTTTACACAATATGCAGTGACCTTACAGTGTTTTACAGCTATGACGTTTCCATTGTGTAAAGAACGTACAAATATGTCAGTCAACACAGTCAACAAAGTGTTCGATTGAGTGCAGAAGTTTGTATACTTTTAGGGCAGGTTCATTTATTTACAATACAGACTTGTTTCCTGTAACAAAAAAAAATCTACCTAAATATAAATGTTTGTCTTGCGGTGTATTTAAATATATATTCTCTAACCTCTAAACCAGTCCTAACTGTGCCACATAGCAAACACTGCCTTCTTCAGATCACACCATTTTCGAACATTGTTCTTCAGGATAAAATTTTCCTTTGTTTCCTTTTTCTTTCCTTGAATTCAATGTTTTTTAATTGTTGAGATGCAAACTTCTGCACACACTGGTCATCGAAAAATGTCAGGCGTATTTTCCGCTACCTGCGAAACATCCTGAATGTAAATCCTTTCTGCCTGGAGAAGAGGCTTGGGTTCGAAAAACTCTGCAATACACACGTCTTACATTTCTCGCTTTTCATTTCACAACATAGGCGTTAACAGGCACCCATAAACACACAAACACACTCGCACACAAAGCAACTCTTTTTGAGGAAGTTGAAGACGTGTCCTAGCGACCGCAGCGTCCATTCTAGCACATTACACTTCCTGTGTGCTAGAATGTTATTGTGTCTGGTTATTTTCGATGAGGTTGTTATCGGTGTCTGGGCTTATCACTGCTAAACACGAGAAGCTTTCAGTTGATTGGCTGTAGGACGAGGTATCAGCCTCTGGGAGTGTTTACTTCTAAGTAGTCAAGTACAAGCACTAATGCTACGAATGCTTAATTTCAGATTGCTGAGATCATTGTATATGGACATGCATTATTACAACCAGGCATTTATGATTGTACAGCTTCATCTCTACAGTTTCTGATGTAAATAAACACCATAATAAGGAGCATACAATACATTTATTTTTAGCACTTACAATTAGATGTAATAGCAACTAAATTGCAATTAAAACATGGACATGATAAAAAATTAAGCGTTTCTCATGGTGAGATATCTCAGGTTTGAGAAAGATGCTAAGATTTTCAGGTGAGATCAGGCCAAAAAAAGATGGCAGAAGCTGAAGTGTGTCCGTTCTAAACTGTTTGGATGCTGATTTCACGTAACTGAGAGGATTAATTTTGAGTTTCTCAATCACAAGAGAGAGGAAAAAATTAATCTTCTGCCATAAGTAAACAAGCAACCAAGTGCTTCCTGACACATTTCTGACACTACTTCCTCTTTTGAAGTGGTGACGCAAGCACTTGTCTGCTTTATTTCTTTTTATATATATATTTTTTGGTTCACACCAAATTGGGAAAAAAAAAAAATTCAGTATAACAGATTTTTAATATTTTGTTCATAATGAATGATACTGAAAACGTGTTTTTGTTAATATTCTGTTATCTAGTCTGCAAACTACACGTCAAGGTTAAATCCTAACCCGAGACTATTAACTTAATAAGAATTACACTTCCTGAGAATCAGGTTCATATTTCTGTGAGGAAAAGGACTTCTGATTATCCCCCCAAATATCTCACACTTTAAGATGGGATTCTGTGGATTGATTAAAAAAAACTTTTATTCTGCTGTCATTAGTGAGTTAATAGTGTGGTTCCTCCCCTATACTGTCTAAGCTCCTGCAAGTTGATTGCATTTAACCTCATCCTGGTTAATATGTTTTCAATGGCAGAAATGAACCATAATCCTAAAATTGGGTTAAAAAAAAGGGGGGATTTATGATTATGTAATATATTCTTAGTAAATGTTTACTTACAGTCACTGAGGTGAAAGCAGAACTACTGAATGTGTAAACTTTGCCCTCTTCATTGCTTGATGATTAAACACCCCCACACACACTAGATATAATACTGTCTTATTCTTTCACATTAAAGCATTAGCGTTCCTACAGAAACATCCAACAACCTAGATGACCATGACTATGAACGTCACCACAATAATCAGCGTTATTCTCTTTGTTTGTGACTTTAAATAAAAATTAGGCCAGTCCATTTTTCCTTTAATATCCGAGTTGTAAAAGCAGCGAGCTATTTGCTTTTAAAAAAATTGCAAGATTTTGAAGAAGTGTTGAAATCATGATAAAAAAAAAAATCATGGTCAGGCGCTGTTCGCTTCTTTGTCGTGTTGTTTGTCTCATTAGCTTGTGCAAAATCTACAGGAAATGGTAGTAACCGGTGTGTTATGTAATACATCCGAAAACAGTGCCGTGTATCAGGATACGTTGCATTAATGCATTAATGTGTTTTTTTTTTTTTTTTTTTTTAATTGATTTAATACCGACATGAACTGAAAATCTTGGCCAGAAAATTTTTCTTTTATATAATATATGTATTTGTCTAGCACTTAAAAATGACAGGTAGATAATATTGTAATTGTTTCAGTGTTTTTCGTTATATTATGTTCATCATTCGCACTTGTCTAACCCAAAATGAAGCCAGAAATCGGTGAGGCCAAAACGGAAAACAGTTTGGGATTTAGTTTTAGTTTCTAAAGTACAGATATCGTTTTTCTTTCCTTATTTTTTTTCTGTTCTTTTCAAATTTGTACGTGCAAGGTGAAAAACTCTTGGTTAACAATGAACTCTTGTTTAAAACATGATACGTATTGAGGAAAATGTCACTTCTGCCAATTCTCTTGTCCAAACATTTAAATTATTGTCCATTTCTGTATCTAGCATGACCATTTATGTGTGTGAGAGTGTGAGGCCAGGCTGAAAGTCTGCATGTGTTTTTATGAATTCCCAGTGGCGCTTGGGGAGAAATGGACAGCTTTTAAAGGTAAAAATGTGTGTTTCGGTTTCTTTTGATGCAATTAGTGACTGAAAATTTGAGCACTTCATTCACTTAAATACTCCGAGTGCATGATGGTGATTTTCTGTATTCACATGAATGAGATATTGGTAAAGCAGAAAATGTGTTTTTTTTTTGTTTTTTTTTCCTATGTAACTTTAGATTACATTAAATGGCATTCAGTTAACAATACAGTGGTTTCCATCAACCTTTGCGGTGTCCCGTACAGTATTTTTATGAGATGTGTATACATGGTGGGACAAGGTAAAGAAATCGGCCAAATGAACACCTTCAGTGCTCGTTTTATGAGTTGGATATGTGATACAGTTTAGGTTCTGTGAAACTTCCAACATTTTTAAACCCAACACTACCACATAAGTGTGTACATCTAAGAAAAAAGTTGGTGGACACCATCATAAGATTGCTCTGTGCTTTCTGAACATCCCATTCTACATTTACTCCCCATTTGCTGCTATAATAATCCCCAGTCTTCTGGGAACATCTAACCACATCTTATACCATTGTGATCCTCCTTTTTTGTGATCATTTTGGAAAGCACCACATATGGCTGGAAAAGGTACTACAGGGGGTCATGAACTCCTCAACCCACTGAACACCTGTGGCATTAACCGGAACCCAGACTGGAACCCAGACATCTTCAGTCAACATCAGTGCCTGATCTCACTAAATCGCTTGTATCTGAACAATCACAAATCATGCCCAGTGTTCCAAATCCAACACCACCATGACCAGGATATATTGTTTAATGAAGATGATGATGATGATGACAAAGATGGCTGGTTAATTCATGAACAATGAACATACAGTAGCCTTTTTTTCAATGAAACACACTAGGTAGTTTAACAGTATAAAGATTTATTCTGACCAAAAAATATATAACTGTACAAGTGATATATATAATTTTGTGGAAAAATCATTCCATGGCATGAATACCGGCTTCTGTTAGTTAATTTCTCCTAACATTTATCTAAAATACTTTGCCATGCCTCTTGTAAAAGATGTTCTTCACAAATTGGAGATTTCATTGTGGCCTTGTGATCCAGTTCATCCCAGAACAACAAGCCGCAGTCCAGACAGATTTGGATGGTGTTGAAGTATGGAATGGTAGACAAACCATTAAGCTTCCACCTCTATGTTTGACTGTGGGAGTGAGGCAGTCTGCTAACATCTTCTCTCCTTTTCTCTGACTTACATAAGTTCTTCTGTTAGAGTCAGAATGACCAATTTGGACTCATCTGTCCACTGTCTTCGAGTCATTCACGGTTCAATTCTTGTGTTTTTTTCACGCACGTGTCTCAACAACCATGAAAAAATTTCCAATCTTTTGACCGACACTGTAAACAGTATATGGAAATTGTTACCTCCATGAAAGTGATTCAGTGGATCCAGTGTTGGAAATTTTGGGAAAAAAAACTATGAAAATATGAAAACATGGACAACATCGACAAGTCTTTCTCTTGTGTTTCAGTAGTACTGAATGTTCACATCGCTGATATGCATTATACAGGTGATCTGAACAATTCTAAGTTTGAGCTTGCTTTTGAACACCATTGCCACCACCAGTGCAAATAGATCCCGAAGAAACTACACTCACTTATGCCTGCATTGCTCACGTTGATTTGTACATTCTTGTTCATGGTTCTTTGGTTGAAATTGACTTCCTTTTTATTTTTATCTGATGAGCTATCATATTTTGTATCTGAAGTATTATTGAAAATGACCATGTTGGATTTTACTAACTCTACTATAGTAAAGTTTTTTTTGAGAAACTTCTATTACAGTTAATACATAGTGATCACAGACGAACAGAGTAATACAAACTGAAAAACGGTTATACATGCACATCATATATATAATATTTCCTTACAAATTTGGTGAACAGGGATTTGTTTGAAAAGAATAGTTTTTTTCTTTTGACAGGGTTCTGTGTCTCGTCCAGCAGAAAGATGTTGACTCAAGGTCTTAGAGGATCTATAATTCTGAAATATTGATTAATCTTCATACCAGAATTTTGTAACCATTGTGATGGAGAGACAGGACAGTTTTATGCACAAAGTCATCGCTATTCAAAGCGGATAAGAAGCTTTGATGCAGAATACTAATGCATGCTGCTTTTAGCCCATCTCCAGAACAATGTCCATCAGTCATCATTTGAGCTGATCATTGATTGGATGCCAGTGGTGTTTTGTGTAACTGGATATATTTATATTGTTGTTGTCATTTTTATTTACATTTAAGCACGCTTCCAGTTTTGAGCAGGAAGGCAAGCATTTTTAGGAAACAAATAATGATTTATAACTGTAATGATTTTAACGATATCTATAAGATTTGGGCATCTTTTTTAGGTTTAAATATACAGTATAGAAGCACATTGTGTACTTATTTAATGTTTCTTAAAATCTTTGTAATGCTTTATAATAATAGTCAAGGTTTAAACAAATTATATGATAAGAAACGTGTTATAAATATATTTTTGCAATAATTCTGGACTAAATAAATTGTCACAAAGGACACATTTGATAAACGTTAAATAATACAGTGTGTGTGTGTGTGTGTGTGTGTGTGTAACACAGTATAATTACATTATACATATATATATATATATATATATATATATATATATATATATATATATATATATACACACACAGTACAGACCAAAAGTTTGGACACACCTTCTCATTCAAAGAGTTTTCTTTATTTTCATGACTATGAAAATTGTAGAGTCACACTGAAGGCATCAAGGGCTATTTGACCAAGAAGGAGAGTGATGGGGTGCTACGCCTGGCCTCCACAGTCACCGGACCTGAACCCAATCGAGCTGGTTTAGGGGTGAGCTGGACCCCAGAGTGAAGGCAAAAGGGCCAACAAGTGCCAAGCATCTCTCGGGGAACTCCTTCAAGACTGTTGGAAGACCATTTCAGGTGACTACCTCTTGAAGCTCATCAAGAGAATGCCAAGAGTGTGCAAAGCAGTAATCAAAGCAAAAGGTGGCTACTTTGAAGGACCTAGAATATGACATTTTCAGTTGTTTCACACTTTTTTGTTATGTATATAATCCCATATATAATTCCACATGTGTTAATTCATAGTTTTGATGCCTTCAGTGTGAATCTACAATTTTCATAGTCATGAAAATAAAGAAAACTCTTTGAATGAGAAGGTGTGTCCAAACTTTTGGTCTGTACTGTGTATATATATATATATATATATATATATATATATATATATATATATATATATATATATATATATATATATTAAACAGGGCATAAACTACATATGTAATTATATTTAAGATATAAACTACACAGAGTTTCAAGTGTCATCCCATAGGCTCTGTCAGCTCATTTTCAAAGATTGTAACACAATTAGTAAATTTCTAAGTCTGTTATCTATAATATTAATTGTCATTGACTAGAAACCTGTCTCTGATGACCTTTACAGTCAGTCTAGCTCAAAAAGTCTAAGTCCAATGATTATTATTCTGTTATGGCATTGGCTACAACGAGTATTAGTGTGCGCCGTGAACGCTGTGGTTATACACACTTATTCTAAGCCATTAAACTAGATTTTGTCTGTGATCCAAAATGTTGTCCAAAATCTTTTTTCAAAAGTAGTTCTAATGTCCTAGAATCTCTCCTCCAGAGTTAATTATATTGAATAAAATCAGGAACAGCTACATAAAACTCTATAAACAGCTATAAAAAAAGATTTGATTGAGATAATTGTAATTGAGATGATGTGCTTTAGGGACATGAAGGCAGAAATAACTTAAATGTACTTATTTAACAGATAATTAATGGCAGTTTCGGTCCTTATATATCATGTGAGAGAGAGAGAGAGAGAGAGAGAGACAGAGACAGAGACAGAGACTTGATGTCCAAAATCCAATAGACAGAAGCCTCCAAAATTCTACACTTCATTTTATTGACAGGTTTGTTACTGAGTAAAAGTGCAAGAGTAATGGTAGTGATGTTACTTCTTCTGGGTGGGACAGCATATTAGTAATAGAGGTTATAAAGACAGATGTTTGAATCGAGCGTATAAGCTTACATGATGACCTCTGTGGTTTATAGCAGTCTGAGACGAGTTTGAGACTCCACCTCTCACGGACCGACCACTGACTTTCATTCATCACAGCCATGTCAGGGTGGGTTTTATTATCTTTCCATAAAGCAAATCGTTCATTGTTTGGTGTCAAAGCAGCTTTATATGTCAAAAGACACTAGTTTGGTACGCTGCTGATTCGTTTTCGAAATGCGTATGACGTTTGGTGGACAAAAAAACAAAAGGCATGTTTTATATTCTGAAATTTTGCACTTATCAGCGGTGCTTTGAGATTTTAACCATACCGACAATAAAATCCACATACAATACTTTGCTGTATCACGTAAATAATGTTCTTGTTTTAATGTTTCTTTTGGATTAATGAGGCTTCCTGAAGTACCCATACATTGCCAAGGTCACAAAGATTGTAATCTTCACAATTGTGCTAATAGTGTTAATATTTTTTTTCCCCATCATATTTTTACACTTTGAACTTGGGTCTGTTCTGATTAAAAAACACAACCATACAGAATTCTTTATTTCTTGAGATGCTCATGAACATTTCTTCTAAAATAACAAATTAAACATAGAAAAATCGAGCTTCCTTGATGTCGTATACCGAGAAGATGAAGAGGGACTAAACAAGACGAATGTGCTCACAAGTCTCCAAAGTGCTTGGCACAACCATGGACCTGAGAGGAACTGCATGGTTAGATCAAGCACAATGGCGTCCTGGGCAAAGATGTGAAGTTAGACTTCACCCTGTGAACCGGTCCAAACAAAACGTCAAATTGGATCTTCATCAGTACCATGAAGTAGGATTTTATGCAGATGAGGATGGCAAAATGAATCCAGTGCATGTATGGCAGATGAAAGGTAAATCCATGGAACATTCACAAGATGGATATAAAAAGAAAAAAGTGAACGGATATGAGTTCCTCAAGGAACGTCTCCAGGGCGCGTCCATTTCCTTGCTGTTTGGCTGATGAGTTGGACTGAATATTGTAGAAGTTTCGGGGAGGTCTTGACAGGTGGTAGACCTGTGCAGCTCTGTCGCTGTTGGTGGAACCAAGAGAAGTGAGAAGTGTCTACGAAAGTGCGCATCTAAGAACATCTGCAAAAAAATTAGTCATAGGTCACAATCTCACTGCGGCGAGACATGGGTACCGCCCTTTCTGCGCCAAAACTGCGTCAAACCCCGCCCGCTCCTAAAATCTCGCACCTCCTTTATAGTCATGACTGGTGAATCAGCTCATTTTTTTAAATGTTAAATATCAGTTAAGTAATCAAAAAAAACTCCAGTGGTTTTGGTAATCAAATCAGAAAACTCAGAAATAAATTAGTCTGGTTCTTTCTTTTTTAAAAAGTCAATGGAAATTGGGTTTGCCAGACTGATGGTGGTTTCGTTAAGAGAACCCTAATAAGAAAAAGAGACTCTAAAGGTCTGGTAGTCTTACTTAGAAGCATTCAAAGGAAAATATGAATGGAAAATTGCCCAATAAGGCTTAACGTGGAAGGACTAAATGAGTTCTTCGGCCATGAATAGAAAAATCTGGCTTTTTGTCAAGAAACTGCAATTGTGGGTGCTGTCCCACTGAGTGCCTATTGCCTATAGAGTGAGGAAACCAAGCTGGACTCCAGTCTGGCCATCCGTCTATGGGCTAATCTGGTTATTCCCATTCTAGTCAATTCCCTAGAGATGCTTTAGTCAGAATGGGAGAGATGGGAGCGCTAATCAACTCTAAAGGTCTTACAACTGGACCACTTAGCATGATGAAAAGGAAAAGGACAAACATATCGATGGAAATGATGGTTTAAGAGATCGATGGGAAAAAGGAAGATCTCTCAATGAGATGGAAAAGTGGATCAAAGTAAAAATGACCAACAATGGAATGACGTTTTTTCCTGTTCTTACCATGGTTTTCAGAATGAGTCTAGACCTGCCATCTTATGATACAATAAAAGAGTCTAGATCAAGGATGAGTTTTGATCTTGTTCTAGTTTTCTATCTTTAAGCCCTGCATCTGAATTATTCAAAATCTTCTTTACCACACTCTACTTCTAAACTCCTTAATCCACCATTTACATTTGCCTCTACTAAACAGAACTTTCTGGAACGGCATCTTTTCAAAACGGCTCTGTGAAAAGAGAAGCAAAACCAGTTAGACGTTCATCAATGGTCATGGACCTTTTGAATTCATACCTATTAGATCGCCACTGTCCAACAGGTCACCCAATACAAGGACGATTCTTTGCTCGGTTCTTGGTACGAAGAACGAAGATGAGATGCTGTTCTGAGCTCGTTGTTCCGCTTGGACCGCCGACCCCAACTGAAGACTGGCTCGCTTGGGCGTCTGTCCTCCAACATCCCTCCATCATCTGCCCTTCCTACGTCTTAAAGGCGTGGTCACTCAGAATCTTCAGGGATAGGTGGACGAATGAAACTGGGCAGGGCAAAGTATTGGGCCCCTAAAGGAGGAGGGGAACGAAGGGGTAAAGGGGTCCATTCCGCATTTCATAAATATTAATATAGAGTCCTCCCTCTTTTTTTGAAGGGGGGCAGATTTCTTAATTTTGTTAGAGGGGGAAGTGCTTTATTCGCTTAATGGATTTTATTAGTGCCTGGACTTCAACTCTTTCATTAGCTAAAGTGCCGCTATAATTTACAGAAGAAAGTGCAGCAGATGGGGGAAGCGAGGGTGAGGATGAAGGAGTGCTGCATTTGCTATCTAAAGGAGTCCCCAATAGACACTCCATTCTGCCACACACACACTATACACACCGTCCATACGTCCAGCAACATTTTGCTTCCATTTCATTCCGAACGAACCCAGTAACCCCAGTGGATGAATGGGACACTAATGATATTCCTACAATTCTTTTTTTTTTTTTTGGATGAAGACATTTAGCTTAGCATCAGCAGAGCCCTCCTCAATGTCACTCAGCAGCTTGCAGTATCGGATCTGTATCTGTACTGTAAGTGTATGAAAATACAGCCAGCCTTCCAAAGGGTTTCAACTATTAAAATAGTTTAAGAGGAAAAGTATGATGGCAACTACCTGCTTTCACATCTGTTGAGTCAAATGCAAGTGTGGTGTAAAGTTTTTTTTAGAAAAGAATTGTGCAAACTAAAAACAGACCTTTTGAATTCTTGAGATGGTTTGCCAAAAGCATCGTCATGTAGACATCATTATGAGCTCACGCACTGGTTCGTAATTTTTGGGAATCACTGTATTTTTTTTAACTCATACCAAACTGCAAACTCACACATTCTTTTTACTTATCCATCTGTTCATCTAGAAGAATCCAGAGAGTAACTGCAGTGTTCTACAGTAATGTGTGAAGCAGTAATAAAATAAGATTGCAGCGTGATACAGCATCATTTCCATCCCAACCGTTCAGAATAGTAAATAGGTAGATTACCAACAAAGAGATCACCAATCTCTTTATTTAGCTCCATTTAGCTTTGTCTGTCATCATTTTCTATATGTATCTGTCTCCATTGCGATCTTCTTTATTTAAATCTGTCTTTTCATTCCATTTCCCTCAATAACTAGCTCTATATATCCTTCTCTATTTCTACATAATTCTATCTATTCATCCATTTATACCCATCCCTATATCTCAATATCTATAAGTATGATATATTTATCCATATCCTTAATTATCTAGCTCTATTTATCTTATTTTTGTCTATTTCGTTCCATCCATCCCTATCCCTCTACACTATATCTAGCACCATCTATCCACCCTCTATATCTAACTTTCTACCCATCACGATGTATCGATGTATCCATGTCCATCCCTCTGTATCCAGCTCTATCTTTGTTTTCATCCCTATCCAACAAAACCACTCTCTACCCATCCATCCCTATTCCTCTTTTTCTAACTTTATCTTTTTAACCACATTTATCTACCAATTTCTCTTTCTATCTATCCATCCCTATCCCTTTATATCTAGCCCTATTTTTTATTCATCCCTATCCAACAATATCTCTCTATCCATCCATCCACATCCCTTTATATCTTGCTCTATCTTTTGTCCATCCCTATCCTCTACTGTACATCTAGCTCAGTTGTTTTACCCATCCATATCTGCTATCTCTCTTTATTCATCCATCCATTCATTCCTATGCCTCTATATCTAGGTCTATCTTTTCATTTATCTTTATCCACCAGTATCTCTCTCTATCCATCCGCCACTATCTGTCTATATCTGACTCTGTCTTTTATCCATCCCTATAGCTAGTTCTATTCATCAATACCTCTCTATCCATCCACCCCTATCGCTTAATATCAGCTCAATCTTTTTATCTATTCATATCCTCCAATATCTCGCTATCAATCCATCCCTATCACTTTGTATCTAGCTTGATCTTTTTATCCATCCCTAAACACCAATATCTCTCTCTCTCTCTCCATTCCTATATTTAGCTCTATGTATTTATCCCTATCCCTCTACAGGTATATCCATTCTGCTAGATTGCTCTTTATCCGTTTGTCTCTTTGTGTTAAATTTAGAAACAAACTCAGTAACCCCGCTGCATGTTTATTACGACTTGTTTCTGTCTATATCCGCTTTGAGTCTTAATTATAAAACAAAGCATAGCAGCAGTAGTGCTGTAAGGAAATGTGAAAAAACAAAACCATTTACTAGTTTTGTTCTATTCTAAAGTAAAATATTACAAACAATGCAGATCTTTTTGACAGTAAAAAACCCTGAAATGCTTTTTAGCTGATGAACCCAACGAGGCGACTGCATGAGGAACGCCCCAGTATCATTCATCTCTGTGCACAGAGTGGATAATGAAGCACATCTGTGCCTTTGAGCCGCTCTCGATCGTTTGCTCTGCATTTCATTCACTAAGTGATCTGGTTATCCAGGGTGACTTATTGCAGGATGCCGGAGGAGGTCAAGAGGGGGAGGTGGAGGAAGGAGGAGGAGACCCTTTTTAAGCCATACCTTTACTGCACCAGGAAAATCTGCTGAGAGCATCTGATCTGAAATCTGGAAAAAAATTCATTGTCATGTAGTGAGTCTTTTATTTAATCCATTCACTGCTGATGAAGCTTCTTCAACCACAAACCGATAAACCACAACCTTTTTCTTGTACAGAGATCTCGTGTGTGTGTGTGTGTGTCTTGGATTTTTCATTAACGCCTCAGAATGACTTTTTCCTTCAGACCTTCAGTATGTTAGTAATGTTTAATTTAGTTTAATTAATTTTTATTTGTATAGTGCTTATCAGAATTTGTAGACTCATCAGTTTGCAGATATCAATGCAGATACAGGATGAACATGTGAATCTCCACACTGACACTTATCAGGATGAGGATTAAACAAGTCACCCTGCAGCTATCTTGCGTCAAAGAAAATAATTTCACAGTTCAGACATGGACAGATGTGAAAAGCATCATTTCAGGGTTTTGATTGTTTTATTTGAACCTATACATACAATATGATTTCCTTTTTAATTGCATTTATCCCATGTGTGGCTTCAACACGTGCGTTGGAAAGAGTAAATGTGACTTTGATGTTCATATATGATCCGATGATGTCCAAAAGAAAATAATTAGAATCCACAATGCGACATTGACATCGCAGACGGCGTCTCTGGTCTTTTAAAAGCCGGCTCGCTGAACAGAGCAGCTTGGTGGGTCATGCAAAATGTCTGAGTCTGTTTTTTACTTCTTGACCAGCTGAATGACGTCCTCGTCCTCCATCACGTGGTCTTTGCCAACTTTCTGAGGGTTGTGTTTCACAGAGGAGCCCCACACCAGAGCACTAGAAAAAGAAGGATTGAGAGGAAACAAAATGTCAGGCTACTTTCCATTAAAGCTCTGATTTATGGTCGGTGTTTCGTGTATATTACATCAGGGAGGTTCTGTACTACTGCTGGAAATCTACCAGCTTGCAGAAAGGAAAGTTTATATTCATAAAGTTATTCATGAAGCTCTGATCCAAAATCTGATAATAGCTTTTCCTGCATCCTTCATCACTCTCCACACTTCCACAGCTGATCCGATGCTTATTAGCATTTTAGTCTGTTTTTTTAACAAAACTATTTACAAAATTATTGTTATATTGAATGGAACTTGAGGAAATGCATGAAAATGGATTAACATTTTGCATATGGTGTGACTTTCACATTCACCGGATCTCAGGACGTTTAAAGGAAAGTGTAATAATGTGTTAGATAGCATTCATTATCACCACCGACCAAACACCAGGGTGTGTTTTTTTCTTTCATTTGTTACTTGTCTGTACATTCCTAGAAATATCTTTAAAAGAGACAGATAAGCTAGGTGATATTGGGTCACACAAAAATTGCATTAAACTTGTGTCATTTTGATTGGTTTGTCAGTGCAGTCTGATTGAAGAACAGCATAGATTCTGAGGAACGTGCTGCATATTTGCTGCGAGCAGTCAGCAGAAAACCAGGTGACCTCACAACACGCAGACCTGAAGTGCAAAGATGCTACAGAGGAAAAAGGAGAAAACCAATAAAGGGACAAACTACATAGCAGTGTGGTTACTCACTATTTCAACTCCTTGATGAGGTTTTTGTGGATTTTAAGGCAAAAGTCTTCGACAGATGTTCGTCCGTCAGGAAGGACCACAGGAGCTGTGTAGTCAGGGAGCTGACCCTTGGGCTTGGTGTAGCTGAGGAGTTAAAAAAAGAGATTTTATTAGATCAAACAAAAGATACATTAGATTACTTAAATAAACAGGTAACAATAAGAGTTTAACTGCAGTGAATAACTTAAGTCCTGGATATTATTGACCAGACACACTGCCAGTGAGACACAAAGATGCAGTGCCGTGTACAGACCCAGCGTCTGGTACAGACCTACTGAAAGTGCCATGTACAGACCAAGTGCCATTGCCATGCATAGACACAGACACAATGCCAGTACTATATACAGACCCAGTGATGGTACCATGTACAGACCCAGTGATGGTGCCATGTACAGACCCATTGCAGCTTCCATTTAATAAAATAATATCATAATAAAATGTGATGGAAAACAACAAAGGCAAATGTTCTTTCTAGTCTAGACAGGTTTACTCAAAACCCGACACCCCAGGACACTTAAGTGTGACTCCTGCTGTATGCTGATGTGATCGAGGATGATCTTACATGCGTACAAGCTGCAGGTAATCCCAGATCCTCTCCAGCAGGTCGTCAAAGTTCCAGCGGTGGTGAGCGGAGATCGGAACGCAGTGAGGGACTTTGTAGATAATGTCCAGCTCTTCAATGGAGATCTGGTCGATTTTGTTCAAGACGTAAATGCAGGGGATGTAAACCCTGTGGGCGTGTATGAGAGATAGATAGATAATGATGAGAGTGAGAGAGAGAGAGAGTGAGAGAGAGAGAAAATAAAAACAGCTTTTTTAATAAAATCATTTTTTTTAAAAACCCACTAATTTCTTGTATTCAATCCAAACAGGTAACAGCAGGTCATTCAATACCCAGAATCCTTAGCAGTCATTACGCACCTGTTTCCTTCCACTACATCTATGAGGTCATCGGCAGTCACGTCGCCCCTCAGCGTTATATCCGCATTGTGGATTTTATACTCGGCCAGAATGCTCTTCACTGTTTCACCATCAAGCTCGCTCTGCGCACACTGTGAGACACGATGACGTGGAGTGAGAGGGGGAAAAAAAAAAGACAGAAAAATTTGCAACAGAAATCACTCTTAGACCCCACTGAACCTGCACCTATTTTAAACACACTTAGAAAAGGCCAGTTTGGTTGAATCAGGGATCAAACACTAATGTTCAGGGCATTGATTTCTCCAGAGAACCAGAGAAACTGCAATTTAAAATGTAAAGATAGACGATTACGTCTCCACAGTGCCACCCAGTGGTGGCTGGAGTATAAAACAAATGTAAACTCATGAAAATGATTGAGCATATGCCAAAGTATTTTGAACAGGATGGTGTCTGTGATCAGTTATATAGTTATAAATACATATATTTATATTTATATATATTTCACACACACATCAAATATCAGGTTCATGTTAAAAAACTGAATAAGAATTTTACACTTAATTCCCACGTTTAATAACAAGCGAGACGGGGTGTGACAGTGTGGCATACAGTTGTGGTGAAGTTGATGCCTCCTTTGTCCTTCTTCTTGAAGCCAATGTTGGGTGGTTTCTTGTTAAGGCGGATGCCGAAGCCTTCCAGCTCGTGCTCGATCAGCTTCTTGTGTCCGAGAGGCTTCAGGACGTCCAGGACGATCAGGATCAGGTTGCAGGTACGAGCCACTGAAACACACATTCAGAGTAATGAGCTGAATGTGAACAAGCAGAGGCTTCAATGACTTAACATGTGTGTGTGTGTGTGTGTGTGTGTGTACAATAAAGTTTGACCTCTCTACCTGCTATCACTTGTCGTCCTCTACCTTTACCGTCTTTGGCCCCTTCGATGATACCTGGGAGATCCAATAGCTGAAAAACAGACAGCAGACAAGACGTCAGGATCAAACCCACAACTTTTTTTTTTTTTTTTTTTTAATAATTTAAATAATCACACAAGCGAATATATGAAAGAAATGAAATGGTTTTCCTTTTTTACCCAAACCAAATAGTTACATAATATCTTTCTCATGACACGTTTTCATAAGATAATCATTCAAGAAAATGTATCACAATATTTGTATTTTAAAAAGCTACATATTTGCCTGTTATAACTGTGTATGATGCAGGAGATCTACATCAAACTTTAATAAATAAATACAAATTGTCTTTTCCACCAAACCTGAACTTTGGCTCCTTTGTAGCGGATTACTCCCGGCACTGTAGTCAGTGTAGTGAACTCGTAAGCAGCCACTTCGGAGTATACTCCAGCCAGGTTGCTCAGCAGGGTGGATTTACCTACGGAGGGGAAGCCCACAAAGCCGATACGTGCGTCTCCTGTCTTTGCAACATCAAAGCCTAAAAAAAAAAAAAAGTTTATATATTTAATAATAAGAGCATCAAAATTATACAAAAGAGCAAGAGCTTTCTGGAATGCTTTTTTTTCCTCACACAGTAATAGTCTCTAAATCCAGTAGAGAATCTAGTACTTGCCATTAACATTTCTTGCCGAGATCCACCTATGTTAAAACTTAAAAAAGGTTTTAATTATTTTAACAGAGACTACATGCTTACAAAATATATAATTAATTGGATCAAATCTGGACAAAAGTTAACACTGGGAAAAAAAAACCCATAAAATTTATGTTATGGAAGTCAAACAAGTAAAATATTTTGCATCGTAACAATTTTATTCCCCCCACCCCCCAAAAAATACACAAAAGAATTTTGATCTTAAAAGTATAACATCGTCATTAAATGACATTTTCTCTCTAAGTATAGGTAGGATCAACATGTAGTGATTCCCACTACTCTTTGTCCACGTTCTTATGTTCTACATGTCCTCCAAGAGTAAGAATTAAAAGTTAAATCTAACTTTTGTACCTTTAAGTTACTTCCAAAGACCAGATTCTGTGATTTTCTTAATCTAGTACACATCTTTTAGAAAAGCAAAAAAAAAAAAAAAAAAAAAAAAAGTATTTGTGTCATACAAAGAAGGACAGAGTCCAAAGAACCAATCCGATTTCATTCTTCAAGATCCTGAAAGTTTTTATAAATTTTTCAATTTTACAAATCTTAAGAGTTTTGTATCCACCTGAGACTACAACTCTTTGGTGAGATACATGACAAATAACACACGATGGATTCCTAAGGTCCACCAGCTACATTCCGTTTGTTAGTATTGTGTCAGCTCATGTTTAATACTTCTCCAAGCCAACCATGCTTTTTAAAATGTCATGCTGCATGACATACCTTCTCCGGGGCCGCCACCACCGCCTCCTTTAGGAGTGATGAGCTCCCTGCGCAGTTTGGCCAGTCGAGCCTTCAGCAAGCCCAAGTGATGCGCCGTGGCCTTGTTCTTCTGAGTACGAGCCATCTGCAGCACAACACGAGTCAGAATGCTTTAATACCACTCTAAAATACACCAATCAATGCTAAAAAGATGATGCATCAGAAATGATGACAAGGATCGAGCTGATATTTATGTCGTTGTGCATATTGTACTTCAGGTAACGTTGGTGCGTGTGCATGGTCATGTCACCCAGCCCTATATTCTTTAGAATTATACAAGCATTTAGATTAAATAGAACCTGCTTAAAGTGTGCAAACACCTAATATTTTACGGTTATTGAGACACTCGTGTTCCTTTTTTTTTTCTATGCAACAAACTGGATAAAGTCAAATTTTACTTTTTTGACTCTAACAGAAGAACTTATGTAAGACAGAGAACACGAGAGATGATATCAGACTGCCTCACCTCCACAAACATGAAGATGGAAGCGTAATGGTGTGAGGTTGTTTTGAGCAGTGAAGGTTGGATACTTATTCTGAGTGAAAGGAATCCTGAATCATCATGGCTACCAATCCGTCTGGACTGCGGCTCATTGGCAGTGGTGGACAGTAATGAAGTAAATGTAATTCGTTACCGATCTTATGTCGCATATCTGTACTTTCCTCATGTACTTTCATCTGGGAGACTTTGATTTCGACTTCGCTACATTTTAAACTTAAATATCGTACTTTTTACTCAACTATTTTGCTAAATTGGTTGTTCCTTTTTATTTGATTGGATAAAAACGATTATTTGTTTAGGAAGTGATGATGTACCGTGGCTTTCAATAAGAGCCAGAGAGAATGCGCCAGAATAGTGGCCCGCAATTTTGGAGTCGCGGGACAGGAGTGTTTGCGCGGCATGTTTGTGAGAGGGAGAGATATTATGGCTACAATAGAATATTATAACAAATAAAAGTACTTTGGATACATAAGTACATTTAAAGACAAATACTCTTGCAATTTTACACAAGTGAAAGTTTAAAGGTAGCACTTTTTTCTGAAGTAATATTTTACCGAGTGTATCTACTTTAACTCAAGTACATGCTTTTGTGTACTTCAATAGTCACTGCCCATTGAAACTGACTTCACCAAACAACAAGACGATGAGCCGAAGCATCTGTCTGAGCTTTGTAGGCGGTATTTAGAGAGCAAACAGCACCCTAGAGTAGCAAATTAGCCTGATTATCAGGCAGGCGTATCTGACACACCAAACCGTGTGTGTACATATTGAGCTTGCCTGAGAGAACGTAAATCCCTCATGCCAGCAGGGGGCAGTAGTCTGTATTCGGCATCCAAATGGAAAAACCGGAAGAGCTAGAACTGTAAATATATAAAGCAAGCAGCGTTTGCTGCTGTCATTACTAACAGGTTCATGTCTAAAAAAGTTGCAAAGACAAGAGCAAGAATGACAAGCGTTTTCCGTTTTTTTCGTGTTTATTCGCGAATTTAATGTACATTTTTTATGTATACAGTACTGTATTAATATTTTACTTCATTTTATAATGAATACTTATATTTTAATTAATACATTTTATTATTTCAACATAAAACTCCATAAGAACAATTCCCTGCAATGGTCTGTCGTGCTACCTTCGAGAGCCCGCAATTAATAAAACGGGGGCGTGAGATGAGAACTGCAGTAAAGCCGGGGGAGATTACTGTATTTTAGTTTATTCGTTTTTTACATGTAATTCAAAATTTGAAGTCACATAAAATTTTGTTTCGCTTAAAATAGGCGTCGCACCTGCAAATTAACCAGGTAAAATAAATATTTTAATTGGCTATTATTTTGCAAATATATATTTGAGTTTGGATTTTTATTTCTTAAATACGAGGACGACTCAAATAGACGTTGAGTATTTTATTTGAAAGTAACCTTCAACCCAGCGTCTTTTTTCCCCCTCGGAGTTCAAAATGTTTTTGTTGCATGAAGAAAGAACGTTTCATTTTTTCTGTAGAAGTTTATCGATTTCATAATTGCAGCACACAATAGCTTTTTAAATACATAGCATAAGGTAAAATACAATTTATGCAGTATCTTCATTTTAGATCTCAAAAGGGTTTTGTGGCTCCTAGTGCTTATTTTCTGTAGAAATCGGGTTCAGTAACTAACAGCTGGAACCATATTGCTTGTGTGTGTGTCAACAAACTTGGCCAATAAACCTGATTCTGATTGGCCCTTTACATTAACTATCCAGTTGCATGGAAATATATGGAACAAACCTCTGCCTTTAAAAAACCTTACCTGGGTATATCCACACTTTGGACACTTCTATTATTATTTAGAATCAACATAAGAAGATTAACGTTGTAAGACACCCAAGAGCTACTGTTTAAACCTAAATATCGCGATAAACCTTGTATCGTGACAATATCGAGTGAAGTATCGCGAGATGATATCTCAACAAGCCCTAGTGTTATGTACATTATTCATTCGCTGCCACCTGTCTTTACTATGTATGGGTTTTAATTATAATTATAATACCCAAGTATTGTATTTCGTTTTAATTTTTCTTCGTGTGATAAACAATTGACCTGTTTTATATAAAGTGTTTAAGTCAGCTGTGTAACAACTTCAGTGCCAACTGAGCAAGTTTGCGCTGTCAGACTTATTTTTTACACAAATAAACAAATCGATTTTGAAAATGAAGTAGTAATCGTGCTGTTTTTGACTGTACATCTAATTCATAATCCTGAATTATTTTAAAAAATTTACAAATTCATGTCAAATTGCGGCCCATGTGAGACACAGCTGGCGCTGTATCCTAAACGCCTTGCTATTAATAAAGTAGTGCACTCAATATGGCGCCGGCTGGTTTGAGTGAATACAGTACGCAGTGCGCGAGAATAGGGAACTTAATGCAATTTGCAACTCGGCCACTGGTAGCTATGCTAACCGGCTTTACACACAAACCTCGTTCTCGATTTCGGCGATTTTGGCCAGTAAACTCATTTTTCCGGTCTTGGTCCTTCCGCAGAAGTATTTCGAGAAGAAAAAGGAAATAATATACACCACTAAGAGGGTGATTTCCCTTTTTGGTTTTAGGGTTCTATGACGTGTTAGCTCAGGGATAATTCAACTCCACACACCGCTCTCATGCCGTCGCGCGAGCGGGTGGCGTTTTTTACGAAAGAGCGGTCTTGTGTTTTAAGTAGATCCCCGAGTGATTGTCGCCACCTGCTGGTAAGGCGTCGCAGTGCAGGCAGTAATTCACCATGGCTGCTTTCCTTTACCTGAAAACTTTTCTTATAATAATAAATATTTTATTTCAAATAAATATTAAATAAATAATTATATTTTTTGGTCTAAAATGACATGCTTACAAATATTTTGTTTATCGGAACACATCTTTGAAAAATTAACATAAATAAGTTAATTAAATGTGTTATTGATTATGTTATAGTGCCAAAGGGAAATTCTTTTACACTGTAACAACTTTCCTATTTCCTAAAAAAAAAAAAAAAAAAATAATAATAATAATAATAATAATAATAATAATAATTAAACTTTAATATAAGTATTTTCCTTAAATACACTGATGGATATAAATGTTGTCTTTTTTTAAGTCAGTAAACATCAATAAAAAAAATTTGGGTTGAAAAGTAAAAAATGTTCAACCTGTCAGAAAAAATATACTTACATTTTATATATATATATATATATATTCTATATATATATCTACCATAAAAATAATGTAATTTGCATTAATTAAAAATAAATGTAATTAATACAAAGCATTAAAAAATATAACAAAAACCACCTTATGACAATGCAAAACTTAACAATACAAATTTACATCTAATTCTAAAATCATTCTCTGGAACATTAAATTAAAATAATAATATTCTTGTGAGCTGTTAATGAACATGGATGAATGTTGAACAGAACTGTCCAAAATGTATACGATATAATAATTCAGGTGCGATGTTTGTTTGGTAAATAGTTTTTTTTTTTTATTATTTATAATCATTTTGCATACATTATCATCACTCAAATGTTGGTGAAATTGCTGGATCCAGCATCGACCTCGTTCTCGCTTTCGTACCGTGCTGATCCATCCAGCTTCAGGCCATCAGATGAGTTGGGCATCCAAATAAAAATGATCACAGTCCTTAACATGCGAGCAACTTGCATTAGACCACCAGGAATCAGACAGGAGTCTCTTTAAAAAGACTGAAATACACAGAGCTCTCAGACCAGACCCAGGTGCTTTGTGCAAATTTGTTCTAATCTTAGACTCGAAATGGTATTGTTGTGGACAGATCATTTGTGAAACCTGACTTGATATTTAACCCAGTTTGCAAGATTCATGATGGGATCATCTGGCTGAAAAAAAGCTCAACCGAGTCTTAGAGGTGCGATTTGTCATCTTTATCGCCCTCTGCTGCATGTTAAGTGAACAGCAGTCACAAACCTCATTCCTTCCCCTTTAATGACTTTACATATACATTGTGAGGCGAATTTTGGGTTTATATTTAGTTTTTTATTAACACTGATATAATCAGCGTGTGCGCTAGGGGGCGGTTTGTTGCAAATCCGAAAAAAATAAATAATAGGAAACGAATTTTTGGTTTATATTTATTTATTTAATAACACTGATATAATTAGCGTGTCCGCTAGGGGGCGGTCTGTTGCAAATCCGAGAAAAAATTTATAGGAAACGAATTTTTGGTTTATATTTATTTATTTAATAACACTGATATAATCAGCGTGTCCGCTAGGGGGCGGTTTGTTGCAAATCCGAAAAAAAAAAAATAGGAAACGAATTTTTGGTTTATATTTATTTATTTATTTAATAACACTGATATAATCAGCGTGTCCGCTAGGGGGCGGTCTGTTGCAAATACGAGAAAAAATTCATAGGAAACGAATTTTTGGTTTATATTTATTTATTTAATAACACTGATATAATCAGCGTGTCCGCTAGGGGGCGGTCTGTTGCAAATCTGAGAAAAAATTTATAGGAAAATAATTTTTGGTTTATATTTATTTATTTGATAACGATGATATAATCAGCGTGTGCACTAGGGGGCGTCTTATGCAAATCCGAGAAAAAATTAATAGGAAACAAAAATTTCCGTTACTGATTTTTTTCCACCCCTGCGAGTCCGTGTTTCACACTAGATGCGATTTGTATCATTTACACTGCACTTGAGATGTATTTGTGATTACACTAAAACTTGATGAAATCTTGTCACAACCTTTTTTCCGGATGCGCCTCGAACGCTCTGTGTTTAACCTGAAGTCTGTTTGACAGCACCATAGAAACGCTGTTAGATACGCTTTTAAGATTTTTTTGTGCATGTCAGCTGTCTCACTGTGCCCCTGTGTGCTATGGGTACCCATAATGCCCCTCTCTGCCCTCTCATACGAATGTTTCTGTAGCTATGTTTTAGCTTGAGGAGAAACTGTAGGTTCATTTCGGGGCCTGAAATACGGAAAATAAGCTGCAAAAAACCCCACAAATTTATTGCATGATGGTAAAAGTGTCAATCATCTTTAACAATTTTTTTTTTTAGGTCTATGGCTTTTAAAAAAATGACAAACCGCATCTTTTCAAGCTGTCTGACGTCAACTTTAGCATCAGTCCGACTGTTTGGTTTGGTACAAATGAAAATATAAAGGCTTTATTGTGAGACAGAGGGATACAGTGTACAGCCGATGACAGAGTTCGGATCAAAAAAAAAAAAAATAAAAAAATAAAAAAAAAATAAAGAGATGCATTAGATGTAAATTGTTCTTACGTGCAGATCGTCAGCTAAATCATTAACACATCGATCATTAATATCACATACACTATATTGACAAAAGTATTTGGACACCTGACTTTTCCAGCCATGTGTGGTTTCCTTTTTCAAACTCTTACCACAAAGTTAATAGCATAAAATTTTCCATTCACTAGGAGACTCAAACCTGTTCCAACATGACAATGCCCCTGTGTACAAAGCCAGCTCCATGAAGATATGCTTTGCATGGGTTGGAGCAGAAGATCAAATGCTACAGATCTTTGACTTCAATCCTTTTGAACACATTTAAGAAGAATTGAAAAGCAGACTGCACCCCAGGACTTCTCACCCTCACCTACATCAGTACTTGACTTTACTAACACCCTTGTGGTTGGATGAATTTTATGATCAGATGTCTACAAAATTTTGTCCATATAGTGTAAAGATGGATGGATAAAAGCACAGAGACAGCGTGCTAAATAAATAGATGGATACAAGAACAGACTAATGGAGCAATAAGAGAAATGCAGAGAAGCATAAAATTACAGACAGACATCAACTAATGACTGATTTAAAGAGAAATATCATTAAAGTGCCAAAAACAGGTGGAAAATGGAGCGTGGAATAAAGAAATCAAGATAAATGTGAGAATAGAATTAATTTCATATTCAAGGAATGAAAGGAGTACAAAAATAAATTCAAATAAAAGGTAGATTCATGAATAGCAGATTTAGGATCAAGTGTCCACAAACTTTTGCCCATATAGCGTCCTTCTAAACTGGTTTGAAGACCATTGGGCAAAACTTTGACTTATTTCTTACTGATTCTATGATTTGTTTATAAATTCGAAATTTTACAGGCTTGAAGAAGTTTGAACAATAGCAGATGCAAACTTTTGCACTCAACGTAAAAGAATGCAACAAGTACAGCAAGACATCCAGAATTTCACGTTTGTTTGGAGGTTGAGAATAGTATTGCACTAATTATCCTCATTATTGAATCATTGCACTCTATGCCTGATCATTAATACAAATTCTGCAAGACAGTCTCCATTTTGGAGTCTAAGACTAGCTCTGATCTGTATGGGAAACTGTTCCTCCGTCCCGTGAGCCACGGCTGCTTGCGACAGTCATGTGACTTGAGAATCTCTGCGTCAGAGGTTTGTCTTCCCCATGAAAGTCACAGTAGTGTGATTTTATTATACCGCTACACTGGGACGGAATCCCTGGATGATCTTCCGGGATGCCTACAGGAAGCTGTCGAGGGTCAGTCGAGCTCTGGCAAGGTTTCACAGCTTTGGTTCCGAGCCAGTCACACTCTTGGCCATATTTTTTTTTGTTTGTTTGTTTGTTTGTTTTTTTGTCCGTGTTGTCTTCTTTGACAGAGACGGATTTTAGGTGGTGTGCTTGTCCTCACGAGTATAAAAATAGGCATTTCCGAACAAAGTTATTTGCTGCTCTTAAACAGATGTGATACATCCAGAAATAGCATCCAGTGAATGTGGGTTTCATTGAGACTTTTGTAGACAAACAGAACACAGAGAAGATGCCTTGTTCTCGGCTGCTGGATAGACAGAGGGAAAGAGAGAGAGAGAGAGAGAGAGAGAGAGAGAGAGAGAGAGAGAGAGAGAGAGATGCACTTTGCTATTAAAGGAATAGTTTGGCAAGAAATCAAACTGGACACAATATTTCCAGTTAGACCAGAATTAGCCAGTCGTTCAATGGCGTCCAATGGTTTTTTTTCAGTTTTGCACTTGAGGCTAACGTAGCTAACAAGCAACCTTACAGTCACTGTAACGAGTGTATGAGTGTATAGATCGTCTGTTTTTCAGCGTGCACAACTTAGCATTTCTTAAACAAATGTGATTAGCTACTGTATACCTATACATGGTGTCTAAAGCTAGGTTAGATTACGTTACATGCTAGGCTTTAGTACTAGCTTCAGTGCCAGATTTGCCAAGCAAGCTAACTGTATTAACTGTACACTTGCTATACAATCTCTGCTCATTTCTTCCAAGCTTGATTTTTCTTCGTAAGGCCTTTGCACACTTTACTGAGAGACCTATTAGGTCTGTGACAGGAAAAAAGGTAACCATGGGTTTTGCTTTTTTCTTTTATTTTTGAGCATGCCATTAAGAGAGGACTAAAGGCAGGTAGGAGCTAAAGTTCTGAGTGGGGAACTGAATACAAGTCGGACCACACGACCCACAGGATTGGTCAGAGGAATTTGCTTGAACCTAATTTGCGTATATCGCTTTGTTTTTTGCTAGCATGAGTGTATTGAGGTAATAGTCTGTCTCACTCATTTTTATTTAAAAATTTACCTAAATGTTTATACACAGGACTATTTTAAATAACAAGAATATTCAAAAACATTAATTTCTTCATCTCGATTAAGTGCTTTATATTAGTCAGGACTGTGACGGAGCCAGAAACCCATCCCAGTAACACTGTGCCTTATTTAGCCTCACCTTCCGGTTTGTTTGATGGGAAACAAAACCAGAGGACCTGGAGGAGACCTAAGCAGATGCATAGGAAATATATACAGTAATCCCCCGTTTATCGTGGTAGTTACGTTCCAAAACCGCCCGCAATAAATAATAAAACACGATAAACGGACACCACCCCAGAAATGCTATTTTATGTATACAGTACTGTACTGTATTAAGTTTTTTGGTCTATCGTGCTATGCGCAAATTGGCAAATGCAATTCAAAATGGTAATTCTCTGGCAAATAATTTGTTGTTAGGTTTAAAAAATGCATAATAGTTTGCCTTTTATTTCAACCCAGGAGCGAACAAAACTACACACAGACCATAACCTGAGTTCTGTGGAGTATTAACTGTTCTGAAACCCCATTCCAACAACACTAGGTTTCCAGAGATGGTATATATTTGTAGAATTGCTGATCTTACACATGGCCTCCAGTGCAAAACTAAATGAAGTAAATATCAGCCACGGATCGCAGAGGAAGTGGAATATATTAGATTTTTGTCACCAAATTATCCCTTTAAGAACATCTCGATGGTTTTGAGAACGATGCAGCAGTAATTAGCAGCAGTCTAAAATCTAGAAGATAAGCACAGTTTCAGGTTGAGGTCCCGTTTAAATATAAGGAGGGGTGTTTCGTCGCTATCGTATCCTGCTTTGAGACTACGCAATCGGTACATTGTGGCCATGATCTAAAAACTAAACGTTTTTATTTTTGTTCTAAAGAGCAACAGAAATTCATATATATTTGTCAGTCAGCATTGAAGTGCATAAGAAGTGCAAGTTTAGCTTTAGATGCATTTGTTTAGAAATTATGTAAAAAAAAAGAAAAAAAAAAGAAGAAAAAAAATCGTTTTGGCCCCTTGGAGAGAATAGCTTGGAAGGGGCACCTTGAGAAGAAGAAGAAGAAGAAGACCATAATATCTGATGTTGTTTCTAACCCATACCCATACCCATATATATATATATATATATATATATATTTTTTTTAATTCTCCTCAAGTATGTAAATCTATATGATAGCTTTGGATTTGGGGGGAGGAGTTATCAGCGGGAACAGTTCCCTATCAACTGCTGGATGAAACAAAATGTCTAACACCTGCTGGTTTAAGGAATTACTCGATCTAATACAGTCCGGTACAGACAGGAAGAGCAGGACGTCCATTTGGGAAGCACTATTCTGGCACAGTATTATTTTGTGCCATTGGAGGTTGTGTGACACTGCTCTCCTGATGAGTGTGTGAGGATGGGGTTTTCTGGATAGCCCCACCTTTTACACTGAGGAAAGATTTCTCTGAGAACCTGCCAGCAGAGAAAAGAGAGAACTTTGAGGTACAAATTAAAAGCTGTACGCCATTTCAGCGGCGTCGGCCCCGTCACCAGGATGCGGATGACGTGTTATCGAGACGCCGTAAGGCTTTTACAGTAAGATGCACGTCGGCCATATGATGGCGAAAGGTCTCTGCGCAACCAGGGGCTCTAGCTGCTCTCTGATGATGTAGGGGGCGCCGTGGAGGAGGAGCGCCGTCGAGATACGGACTGTGAACGCTCGTATGGCTGCAGCTGCACCTCCAGGAAGTCCCGCTGCTGCTGGTTGATCAGCTGGCTGATAAGGCCTGGAAGAGCCTGCAGGTTACTCAGCAATGTCTCCAGCTTAGTCTCGAGCACGGCAATGCGCTTTTCTGTGTCCTCGCCGCGTTCGTTCAGGTCCGAGATCAAGTCATACATGATGTTCTGAGTCTGAGGTCACAGGGAGAGCAGGTAGAGGAGACAAAAAGCACGAGTTGGTTAGCAGTTCCAGATTGTTTTAAACATCCTTGTTGTTATGCTTAAACTCGCACAGCACAAAATAAAACCATTTCTAATAACATTTTTTACTTATTTACACATCTCACAAATTCCTCGTCTTGAAATCAAAACTAAAGCCCTGAATATTTTCATAAACAGCGATCGGGTCATAAACAGAAGCGGAGTTTAAGTATAATTCACACCATACGTAATTTATTTACTTACATGTGAAGCATAAACGGCATACAGATGCTAAAAAGAATCTGTTAATGTTTGACAAAAGTCTGACATTTTGATTGATCTGTGTTTATGTAATTATTTTGACAATAATGTACATGTGGGAATTATCATCCTAAATGAAAAAAAAATGTATGAAAAAGAAAAAAAAATCTGCCAACAAAACAAGACAACAGTCAAGTAAACGTGACAAGCCATACAAGACAAACACATGTTGTTCGAATTGCTGCTCATGCTGCCTGACATTCAATGCAACACACTTGGAGGAAAGAGCTATCTGCCCTCTTCTGCATACATGACCTCACAAGTGAGAGTGTGGCTGAACGTTTTGTGTTCTGCCAAGATATTTTAACCCGACATCCATCAAGTAGCTGATCCCCCTAATTATCTTGGTTCTAATAATATCTATAACATCTACTATTTTGTTTGAATTAAGGCCTGGTTAATTCTAGCTACATTAAGAGGTCAATGCTATATTATCAAGCTTGTGATTGGCTGAATGGATTTAACTGCTGTCCCAGTGAGACCTGTTCTTCGGCAAAACCGAGAAATTTTCTCAGACCACCTTTCTGCAGCTTCAATGAATTATGGGTGAGAAAACGCTCTGCTTGTTCTATACCTTAACACTGCAGTGGAGTCTGATCGGTCGATTACTTCTCACCAATCAAATAATCGCAGAGACGTGATGGAGCCGGATCTATAGATAGATCTCCAAAGGCTCCCTAATCACAATCTAAACAGGATGCAGATTTCGCTGCAGGACTCGCAGCAGCTGACGCAAAAGATGGCGTCGGTGTTTAGTTAGAAGCTTTTCTGAGGTCTTTAGCATCATGGCCATCAATCATGAAAGTGTAACCGCTGCCTGAAAACACAAAGGACTCTTGCAGGGTTGCCTTACTTACCATAGCCATTTATTTGCATTCTGAGCACTTTTTTCGACTTCAGAAATTAACATTAAACTGTGCTGAATACAAAAGGATGAGGCTGCTCGGCTCATGAGGAGGCTTTTTATTGCTGAAAGCTGACTAAAGGAGTCCGAAGTTGTGCAGCTGCCAGAGTTATTTTAAGCTTAATTATACAAGGCTTCTGCCGGTGGCAGCATCTGCCGTAAGAATTAATGCTAACGCCGCCCTCTGATGGAGAGAGGCAACAGTGGCATCAACAAAAAAGATGGCGCGAACGAGTCAGAGTTTCGTCTCGCTGCCTCACGCTCTCAATGTCACCCTCTTACATTTCTTCTGGACAACGACAGGGTAACATTAGCTAATGACTCGCACAGCATAGAGGCTGGACACAGCTAACTGGGACGTGACCGATGGGGTCGACTGAATGTCAGAGCTCGGAGAGCGAGAAAGAGTTGAGAAAGGGGGGGAGTTCTCTGTTTGAGCTGATTCATCAGCTCTCTGAGCGTCTGCTTTCCCAGTTTGGCGTGCAATTTCTGCTGAGTCAGGTGGCAGCGTGCCTGTTACTCTGCGAGTTGTGTCACATCTTTTATTGAAGAAAAAAAAAAACCTACAAACTTCTGAGCCGAGTATTGCACAAACTGAGAAAACGAGAGGTGAAAAAAACTAAAGAGAAAAGAAAAGAAAAACCTCAAACGAGACACTAAGACACTAACCACACCAAGGGCCAGGACTCAGACATAAAGAGCTGTTCATTTGACACCTGTAGACTCACACTTCTGCAATTATTATCCTAGAAAGAAATGAGTCTCTACAGCATGCAGAAGAAAACACTGACTCCTATGTAGATCATCTGACATCAACTGAATCATTGGAGAAAGGTGTGGCAGGTAAGAAAGATAGGGGTTTGTGGTCGCTCTTACCTTTGCGAGGTCCACTAGAGAGTTTGCTTGGTCATTCAGCTTCCGTTGCTCCATTTTAACACTTCTTAATCTGAGCCCAATACAGGCAAGTGGTCAGTGATCAGGTTATAAAACATATATATGTGTATATTTATATATATATATATATATATATATATATATATATATATATATATATATATATATATATATATATATATAGTATATATACAGTCTTTAAGTTGTCCACTGGCAAGGCACGCACATTAATCTGAAGGCAGAAGCAGTCCTGGGACATGCACAGGAGGAAATGGAAGGAAAATGCAAGGCTTGCAGGAAGGAAAGGGGCGGAGAAATGGCGGCCCGAGAGCATGCATGTGTCCACTTTTGAATCCATTGGAGCGGATCTTACCCATAAACACTAATATGGGATTCAAACTGGGGGACTGTGATCATAGTCATCGAGGGTAGGTTCTAAGATGACCACCCAAAAAAAAACCCCTCCACCGAAAGGATTGTTTATTTTCACGCTCAGATACACCTCACATACAAAATCGAATTATGCATTAGAAAGCAATCTCCAATGGTGGACAAGCTTGATTATATGATGCGATTGGGATTGGACATTTGGAGTTGAAGTATCGTTTATTGCAAACTTTGTTTAGCTGAATGACCCACAATTCTGTTTTAGTTCCCAATGATGTGGGGTTTAGACTCCACCTGATCTCTACCTAAAAACTCATACATGCTATACAGCTGCATTACAATCAAAAACGTGAAGTCCCCCCTTCTGCTATGCTGAATGTCACATTATTTTAATACATTATTTTTTTGTTTTTTTCAACAGCAAACACATAAAAACGTACACCATTGTTGTAGTTAAACGTATTGTAACTACACTAGCAATAAAAACGACCTACATGTCAGAGCGGTAACTATCTCTGACTTCTTACAGAAATAACTGACAATACTAGATCAAAAAACAAATTTCCCCAATAATCAAAAATTTCTTTGTATTATGCCTCTTAGGGTATATTATAATATTTCTAGCGCTTGTGGAGGACAATTTTCCACTTTGTCCGAACCGCATCACATTTACTACATAGGCCTTATTTTAAATCACATTCTGTTTGTATTAGGAATGTAATGGGTGGCCATCGAGTGATCCTTTCTATACAAATACAAACAGGAGATGAACTATTCGTTTTTTTAGTAAAAAAAAAAAAAAAAAAAAAGACTAATCAGAGATTTACATCTATGGCATTTGGCGGATGCCCTTGCCCTTATAATTACGTCATTTAGACAACTTAGCAATTGAGGGTAAAGGGAACTGCTCAGGGGTCTAGCAGCTGCAGTGGTGGTGGGATTTGTACTCACAACCATCTGATCAGAAGTCCAACATCCTAACCACTGAGCAAAAAGATGTATCTCAGGATAGTTACAAGGTGGTATCAAAAAGTGAAGTAAAATCGTGTGACATGACATACGTTTGACATACGGCAATGCTGCAGTGAGTCGTTCTTGGTGTTTGAAGTGGCACACCCGCTTCAAGAGCGAAAGAACATCACTGGAAGACAACGTGAGATCAGGAAGACCTTCGATGAGCTTAACCCCCGAAAATGTCGAAACCATTCGGCAACTTGTGCATGATGATCATCGGAAAACAATTTACATGATCTCACTTCACTCTCTTCCCATAGATGAAGATTAATCACTCAAAAGTCATCGTTTTGACACTATTCGAGATCCGCTCGAATAGCAGAAGGTGCTTGACACGCTTTGAAAAGAAGACATTCAGGACACATTCCGGAAATGGCAGGAACACTGTGAGCACTGTATTTATGTGCAAGGGGACTATTTTGAAGGTGATAGTGTGTAAACGTAGAATTATTTTCTTGTAAAAAAGAGCGTCTCGAAACTTTTTAATACCACCTCGTATATTATGGGAACAAAAAATTTTTTAATAATTAGACCGTTGAATATTACGTACATCTCTGAGCGATGGTAAACTGTCAGAGTCGGAATTCACACACCATGCTGACGGTGCTGACGTTTCTAATTCTGGGTTCATTACCAGTGACTACAGTTTAGACCACGCCCAGTTTGAAATTAAATCTAACTACAGAAACAGAACCAGATGTGACTGTTCGGAGATCTACACAGACTAAATACAGTGAGTGGCGTTGTGTTACACCACAAATTCCAGCCTAGAACACAGATTCTGCCTTTATAGTGATCAAACCGCGGATATACGTTGATTTAAGGGAAAAACTAAATCGATATGACCCTCGAACCTAGCACAAGAAAAAAAAAATCAATGAATTAATTTTAATAAATCCTTTCATGTAGCTTGTTCATAGCTTATACTTTTTTTTTCTTTGCTTAACCAACCCACTCAACTCGATCTATACGGCTTGCATTAATTATTCAAATCCTCCATTCAATTACGTTTCCACTGAGCTCCTTATCTTAACTAAAGCAAGTGTATACCCTTTTCATCCTCAAGGGCATAGAAAGCAGAAAAGTGAGCAGTGAGCTGGAATGCGCTTTGAGTTATGAGCGAGAGTTTCCCAGGCACTTGGCTGCTTAAGTGGCCTTTCCACTTCGGGGTGGGGTTGGTTCGGGTTGAGGCAGTTGGAATGTGCTTTGTATTTTTTGCTTTGTTTTGAAGGTGAAGAAGTTTGCTCCAAATGTTCTAATTGGTCCATGTGAATTTGATGACACAGATCAGAGAGAGATCAGTGCATAGGCCTGGGGGAAACTGAGGGTGGATTGGCCCAGATGGAGCAATTTCAAAGAGATTGGTTTTTATATATATTAAAAAGAAAAAAACTAGGTGTAATGACGGAAGCTGCCAGTAGTGGGCACCAACATCACCACATTGCAAAATAAAGAACAGGGACAATCGTGGACACTTCTTTCAAAGGGAAGAATAATCAGGATTCCTGCAATTAATGTGCAGGGCTGTCACATTCAACTTCATCACCAGATATTAGAATTAGAATTTGATAAACAGAAAAATGTCTAATTTATAGCAATTTTATAGCAAAATTGACATTTAAGAGACATCTTTCCTTTCTTAATTCTTATAAATATGTCCTTGAATTTTTCTGTACTTACTTCAATGACAATGTTTCAGTAAATAATCCCCTTGTCTGACAAATGATAGTCAAATAGCAAATACATTTTCATGGTTTGTCGCAAAACTACACAAATTTTCTAGGGAAGCAAGTTTTGGATGGCAAAAAGATGCTAACTGACAAGAATTGTCACACATTGTGTATGTTTTGTATACATTCTTTCTCCCGAACATTTTTTAAATCCCGTTGTCTGGTGACCATTTTAATTTCAGAGCTCTGTGAGACATCTCCGTCCTGAATCCTTTCAAACCCTATACAGAGAGAAGGGCTCTCACAGATCATTAGGTATGTCCTGAAGTTACTGACCATTTAGAAGGTTTAAATCTAGCTTTAATAGGTGTTGGAGTTCAAGGGCCATTAATCGTGTGGTCTTCCAGCATAAAACATTACTACAGAGCTATTTGGATAAATGGAAACGGTTAAATCGGGGAGAGAATTGCGTCGAGGATGCACTTAAATGTGTGGTGTTCGAGTTTATTCGAGTTTATCCTGTATAGAATTTGCAGAGCTGCTTGAGTCAGATAGTTCCTCCTGGCTAAGAGGAAAATCTGCTCGGTTTTGGCTCAAAAGCAGAACGGTGTGGATTTTGGTGAGGGACGAAGGCATGCAGAGGT
Organism: Silurus meridionalis; assembly: GCF_014805685.1. Taxonomy (NCBI): domain Eukaryota; kingdom Metazoa; phylum Chordata; class Actinopteri; order Siluriformes; family Siluridae; genus Silurus; species Silurus meridionalis. Next base: position 3,188,430 of record NC_060894.1, on the reverse strand, counting down.
GTCCCTCAGGCATATTCTGACCTTCAGAATACACACATGCGCACACACACACACACACACAATCCAAGTTATAAAGCCTTCAGACTTTATTCCCTTCATCTGCTATTAGACTGGCTATTAGACCTGCAACTCTTAAATACAAAAATACTCTCCACAGCAGCTCCATTGCACAGAAAGTATGAAATTCCACAAGTCCAGCTCAGTATGGTGCCCTTCTCTTGACTCTCATCTAACTCTGGGCCACCGAGGAGGAATATATGGAAGAAATATCAAAGGCAGATGGAGCTCCAGGCGCAAATCTGGTTCCATGAGCCCAAAAATGGGATATATATGTATAACGTTTGCTAAACATCTGTAATTAGAGGGAGGAGAAACTGCAGAGCAGTCACCCTTGGGATCATGGAAGCAAACCAGAGTTTAATCAGTAGCTACCTGATTAAAAGGATTTAGATCATCACACTCATGCAGCAAATGGTAGGAAAACACTCTTCGTCATTAATAATTGAAATTCATTCAGGACAGAAAGTGTTAAAAAAATAAAATGTGCTCGTTGGTATGATCTGTGGAGTATACTGGACTAGGAGGTGTTAATGGAATGGTTCAGTAAAGGCAAAAAAAAAAAATCTAATCTGCATGATCTAATTTTCTTCTTTTTAGCATTGCACTCGAATGTGACGGAAGTTTTTCCCACCTCAAATTTAAATTGGAATAATTTATGTGCGGCGTAGAAGAAAAAGGTTGTATTTACCAAATGTAAGTGTTAAGTCTATATTATATTATTTAACTTTCAGTGGCTAAGATCATTTGTTGCAGTTCAGATCAAAAGAGAATAAATCTATCTAGAAATCAAATCAAAGACAACCACTGACCAAAAAATAAAAAGCGACAAAATTTCTCCTTAATTTGGTCATCGGCTCTCCCTAAATCAATCAGGGACAGTAAAGGCTAACATGTGCTTCCTCTAAGACACCACAAAGTGGCCCAAAGGAAAGTGCTGTCTACCCTCTTCCACATACATGAGATTGGAAAAACCAATGATTGACTAGTGTCTCTGTGATTGACACAGGAGACAGTAATGCCGTCCCTCCCATCTACTTTACTCGCTTAGGCTTAAACGGCTGTAGCAATGAAGGGATGCAAGCTTTTTTTATATCACCCAGGATACATTTTTTTTTTTCATATGTTTCTGGTTAATTGATGCTGATTGAATTTGCATTTAAACTGAAGGAGATGGTGACTAGAAGACTTTTCGTTGAGAGAGACTTCCGTTGCTTAACATTACAAATGTGGCTCAAGTGCAAAACTGAGAAATTTTGACTGTATCGTTAGATGATTTAATAAAATCACAAATATACAAAATTGTATACATTTAATATGAATCCTTGTCTTTGCATGGTCAGTATGATAGTGTCAGCTCTGTAGATATGGAAATAAAAATTGTATGGAGGTGTAGCATTACAGCAATAATCAAAAAGAAATAAATACAGGATGAATTTCACTTATCGAATGAGGGAGTGCCATTTCGGGGTGTTTAGTCTGTCGAGGTAGAAAGACAAGCTTTCAGATGCATGCACACGGCAGATGTTTATCTGGAGGCACGAGGCACTTACTTTCGCGCTCTATTGGTTCGGGTTGACACACACAGGAAAGGAGGGAAAACAAAACAGACAAATGAATCATCACATCGTTCAGTTGTTCGTTCGTTCAATTTAATCCACACACACACATACACACGTTTACACATACTTTATATCATATCCTGCATTAATATTAACTGCTCTTTGGCATTAGATGCAGCGCTCGTCCTGGCTGCCAATTTGGCACAGAGTACCTGTCCAAGCAACAGCCAATACCATTAAAATTACAACTCGCCTCTGTTTTAAGTCATTGTCTGATATAACAACGGATCTGCGTGTAAGGGTTTCTCCATGACCTTCTCTAACAGAGCAAAAGCAGTTGTGTTTTGCTGGATAAATGAGACACACATTTCTGGACATTTCTTTTTCTTATGTTCCTCCAAGGCTTAGAGTCACAGCAGGTGGTGCATGGACTGCTGCACACACAGGCATCAGTTACAGCACTCACACACACACACACACACACACACACACACACACACACACACACACACACACACACACACACACACACACACACACTTTAACAACAGTGGAGTATCAGAATCACACACACATACACATGCACACGGCTTTACAGTGTCACTGTGCAATATTAATGGCCCAGTGGAATTTCGAGTATTCAGTGATACCTGACATCCTCTTGTCTTTGACTCCTTCATTCACTCTCCTTTCACGCTTTTCTTTTTTTTTTTTGCTCTGGCAACATGCAAACACTGTGACAGGTAACCTTCATTCCTGGGACGCCATCGTCCTTGCATCCCGCTGTCACTGTCAGCGCCACCCCTCCCTGCCTCGATCTGCGATCAACAGCTTTATGATGAATTACTGATCTGAAGTCAGCTGCTATAGGGGCCATCTAAGGACTTACTGATCTCAGATGGCCCAGGATGCTCATGTCAACAAGCTAAAATGGAAAAAAGCGATGTAAATCATTAGGTCAAGGTCAGCCTATATTCCTCCGAAACTTGCATTTAATTAGCTCTAGGTATGGTATCGAAATTTTATTCGGGAACTGACTTGGAAAGGATTTTTGTCTTATGATTATGACGAAGCAAAAGCTTTTTTCTCAAGGACCACTAGGAGTTTTTGGGGCTGAACATGGCTTAAATCGACTCACTGATGCACAAAAATAGAATGAACAAAAAGTACACAGACCTTGAATCGTCTGCTGCCATTTCAGAACACTGAGGACACGCCGATCCGTCATTTTAGGACTCGTCGATCTCGGGTCACCCGCAACACACACTTTCTGAGAATCTGGGATTAGGCTCTTTTTCAGATGAGATAAACTAGACACTCAGGTCAGCTAATGTATTAATCCTTACAAACTTAATCTAAAACCATCTGCATAAATACTGTCCTGATGTCTGATGAATGCTCATATCTGAGAAATCACTGAACTGGAATCCGATAAAGAACATTTCCTTTAAAGACGCTCTGATCTGAGTCCAGCTGTTTTGTTTTTGTACTTAATGACCCACTAATACGACATCAGCTTCTGCATTCAAATCTGTGTGTTTGCCGACCTGATTTCAGCTCATTAATGTGCACTCGGTGTATAATGACTCTTTGATCATGTCCACCTGACCTGAGATCAGCTCCGGTACCGAGTTTAACTGCTTCATGCTTCATATCAGGAATCGAAATATGAGTTGTGATAAGTAATGTATGCTACTGTAAGAACTCACTGAGCTGAGATCGGCTGCTTCACCTCCTTTCAAAACGCATTAGCATTCTGCAAATGTTCCTTGCATTTGAGGGCTTACTGATCTAAGGTCTAATAAAGTGCACTTGCTGCGTACATCCTCGCCAGTACCTGGTATATTTGCTCAACACTGAGGGCTTGCTGTTCTCAGATCAGCTGCTTTGAAGATTATTTAAGAACTTACTGATCTGAGATCAGCAAATGTAGACACTTTCTAAGAATGGATTCTCTCTGTGATCAGCTACTGCATTCTGAATTTAAGAGCTCACTGATCTGAGATCAGCTGCTTCACTGCCCATACTACTATGAGATCGGCTACTGCTTTCAAATCAGCTCTGTGGCCTCTGAGGGTTTGCTGATCTGAGGCTAGTGTATCTTCACACACCGGCCCCTAATGGCTCATTGCTTCTTTAATGTCCGTCTGAGAACTGAATTACTGATCTAGGATCGGCTGCTTTATGCATCATTTTATGACACTCTGATCTGAACCATCTAATGTGTCAATTAAATGTCTAGTAGATTTCCCTTAAGCCTGTCCATGTAGTGCCTTACTGATCTAAGAAGAACTGTTCTGTTCCCAGTTCTGTGCTATTCCCCATCCTCTTATCGCTTTCAGGTGCCTGTATGGGGCAATCCAGGAGAAAAAAAGGACAGAAACCAATCGGAATCAATGCATTGATTTTGTAATGTGATGCAGAGAGCACTGGTAAGGACTGGGTTGAACAAATTATCAGATGCTGAAGGCTTTAGCCCTGCACGCTGCCGCACTCGTAACCCACACTCGATCTTTATGAGAATGGAACTGCGCCAACTGCCTTCAAGAAACAGCTCCCTTAAATCTGACCTGGACTTACAAAATATAAAGGAGACACATTCATAATTTATATTTTTGATCTGTTTTTGAGCACTGAACCTTTAGCATTTAAAGGTTCGGTTACATAAACAGAATGTCTGAAAGGGGGCTCGTCATTTCAAAAACTAGTTCAGAACCAAATTCCAGCTAGATCTGTAAAACAGTTCTAAATCGAAAAACCTTGTAATAAAACAGAATATAAAACCTCTAATCAAACCCCAATGAAACAGTCACCGTCTGAAGAGATAACGTATTGCGGTGTTCTGCATTCTTGTCCCATTGCAGATTTTAGTGTTTCCCTGTGCTGACACACACATTTTCACCTCCTGAAGGACTTGTTAATGAGCTGATGAGTTGAGTCAGCTGTGTTAGAGCAGGAAAAACACCGGATTGCGCGGTGAAGGATGACTCCAGGACCCGAGTTGCAGTGGAAATCCCACACTTTAAATGACATGAACGATTAGAGTAGAAGGGAAAAAATGACCAATGATTATTATATTACCGAATCTTGGGATGTGTACAAAACTAGAGCAGCTAGATTTTCTTGGAAACTGCTAAGACTAAAGCAGAAAATATTTTCTATAGGAAGGAGGAAAAAAATACATACATTGCAGCTATATTTCTTTTTTTAGGATTGCTTTGCAAAAGCGCCTGGGGTAATTCAATTTTTTTTTTTTGGAAGTGCTACTTTGTGATTTTAATACCATCTTGACCAAATTAGCTACTTATTTTTGGTCAACTCTAAGTGGTGTAATAATTCTAGTACTAATTTTGCACACAGATGCTGCCTATAACATTGGAAAAGTATTTATTTATTTATTTATTTGCCTAGCATACGGATCATAAAAGATTTGAAAAGCAGAAGTGAATAAATGGGCTATTGTAGTGACAGATACAGGTGTAAAGTCACTTTATATGCCACTCAACATGCCTTAATGTTTAAGTATCATATATATATTATTTTTAAATAAATGAAAGAATGGTTCTATTAATGTCAGTTTTAAAAAATGCAGTGTTCAAAGCTACCAAATAAGCACAAACAGGGTTTCTGCTAATTTTACAAAGTTAAATTTAAGACTTTTTATGGCCTTTTTAATTAGATTTAAGATCTATATTACATTTAAAAACACAAATACACAAATATGCCTTTAGCAGCTGGCCTTAACCGAGCCGTAAATTAATTTTTTTCAAGCCAACTATTAAACTTGCACATCCCCATAGCTGAAAAATAAAATCTGTTTTAAGCCTGTGGTACAATCCAAGAGAGATTTAAACCAATGACCAAAAGCTGATTGACTGTTCCATGTTGGTCTCATTTGTAGTTGTAATACAGTGAATTATATTTGGATTAGCAAAGGAATGAACTACAACACCATGGAAACAAAGCAGTGGCTTTGTTCAAGGGCTTAAGAGCAGCAGCTTGGTGATAACAGGGATTGAATCCCCAACCTTCCAAGCAGTAAACCAGAGCCTTAACCACTGAGCTACCACTTACCCACTAATTTTTTAAATCGCTAATACATACACTGTATGGTCAACAGGACACCTGACCATCGCATTCATAAGAAGCGCTTTCCCAAAGTAATAATCTTCTAATCTTCTTTGAATCCAGATAAAGTTTTAACTTCACCAAAACAAAGGGGCCCAAACATTTTTCAGCATGACAATTAGTTAATAATGAAATTTTTTAAATTGTTAAATACTTGGGTGTCCACACACTTTTGGTTTTATAGTGCTATTAATCATCAAATTACCATGTGCAGTTTAAAACATCCTGGTTCAAACAATGTAGAATCTGGATGTAAAAATGTTCAAGCTAGCAACAAGATTATCCTAGTCACCATTCAGTAATAATGTGACTGGTTTGCGGTTGTTAACTTGGTAAAGACATCTTTATATAGACTTACACTAGTGTATGTGCACTGGTCTAATCTAATTCATTTTCACTCGTCCCTGCTCATGTTGGATGGGCATTGGTGCATTAAAAAATGTAGCATTAGTTTTGGACAATGAAAAAGACAAAAAGTTGTTAGTCTTTTGTTTTTAAAAAGTTGTTTGTCTTTTAATTAAGGTGTTTTTAATGTGAAAATATTTGCAATATAGTGTTCTGCTGTTGTGTGTAAGTGTGTGGGATGTAGCCTGGGGAAATTAAATAAATAAAATCAAGAAGGCTAACATGAGTAGCACAAGGTGAATGCTAATAGCCTCTAATTAGCATGCTGTAATTTACATTTATTGCAAATGAGCCGCTAGTGTCTGCTAGCATGTACATGCAGCATGACATCTAAGGCAAAAAGCTTCCCCCCCCCCATTATTGGCTGCCTTTGAGTCAGGAAAGGGGTGCATGAGCATACATATACACTGGCTAGCCATATCGATTTGTATGAACACACACACAAACACACAAGGAGGACAGGAATGCATTTTTCCTGAGCAAAAAATTGCAGAATTGAACCATGCTCATTAATCTTGTTTGTGTGTGTGTGTGTGTGTGTGTGTGTGTGTGTATGTGTGTGTGTGTATGTCTTGCAGCTGTTAACGTATCACAACTGACTTTCTAAAAAGGACTAAGCTTTTCCTGTAGCAGACGGACAGTCCGTCAGGTTTAGCATAACTTTGCATGACATTGAATAAACCAGCAGAAGCTTTACATAATAAATGAGCACTACAAAAGGGGGCTAAAAATATATATATAAAAATGAAATGCTAATGCTAACTCAGTGTTCAGCTGTTTATCTCTCCAGAACCTCTCATGCTGTATTCAGCTGACATAAAAAAAAAAAAAAATATTTACACAAATATCTCTTCTGAACCCAAATGTAGGATTTTATCTGAGACATGTCTGATGTCAGAACTTAACTTTTTTAGTTTTGCACCAGAGCTATGGAGCTAATATCGTTTAAAAAGTACCATAGTACATAATTTGTCTTTAAATCAAAACTAGGGATGCGTCATTGCACTTAAAACTAGGGAGTCTTCGTTACACATTTTATTTAGCTCTTTTATTTAAGTTTTACTGCTTCTTAAATGTTATAAAGATGCTTTATCATGTTACTCGTATTGCAAGAAGATGCTGTACTTCCTTCACTTGATTATTTTACAGAGCACAGTTTGCTGTCTGCTTTGCGCTGATTAAAGTCATTCATCAGGAAATATGTCCAGATCTGTGTCATTCTGTGTCGTCTGTTCATTAGCAGGTGGCGAGGAACGCTCAGTTCACGCAATATCGTGTGGTCTAGGAGCATTTAAGTAAACGAGCAAGATTGTTATTGTTACACAGTACCAGGATCTGTATCATTTACATTTATGGCATTTGGCGGACACCCTTATCCAGAGCAAGTTACATTTATACACTGAGCAGTTGAGGGTTAAGCGCTTTGCTCAAAGCCCTAGCAATGGCAGCAATTTTTTAATCGATTTATAGATAACAATCGGAAACCAGACCAGTCAAATCAGTCTGAGATGCTGTACAACTCAAGCTGTTGGAGATAATGAATTATGCATGCTGCTTGTGCTAACCTAACCACATACCAATTTTGATCTTATTTATACAACTAAGCAGCTATGGGGTTAAGGGCCTTGCTCAGGGGCCCAGGAGTGGCAGCTTGGTGTGGCTGGGATTTGGGATCTAAAGTCCAATGTCTAAACCACTAAGCTACCACCTCCCACCAATGAGAATGATTTTTTGATTACTCATAGTAACAACTGGCTGAATAGACTTTTTGATTAAATTATGCACTAGTGTTGTTTAGCAAGTAATCTGAAAGAAAACCTATATATTGTGACATATCTCATTTTGGGAGAATAGACAGCCAAAAACTGCTGACAAATCCGTTTGTGACCCAAATTGGGTGGCTGTAAAACACACAGACATTTTCACTGTAAAAATAAAAAGTTATATATTTTTGTGTATAATATTTTTAAGGTAGATACAAAAAAATGTTTTATTTAATGTTTTTATTAATGTAATGTATACTGTATATGCTAGGAAAGAAAAATATATATAGAAGTTAGAAAGTCTTCACTGCCATATATATATTTATTTATTTATTTATTTATTTATTTTAAATCTACATTCACCTTCCGTATAAGAAGGCTAGGGGAAACCCTAGTAGACCGCTTTTTTATTTGCTGTGCTAAATTAACTTCTGCTTTTAGACAATCAATTCTTCAGTCATTTAGTGAAATTTTGTCTTCGCCAGACATTTACCCATGCAGGTTTTTCCAGAGTGCTACCAATTCACCACATAGCGTAATGTGAAAATTGACTCTACAGGTAATAATTTAACAGATAAATTCTGGGTGTTTAACAAATGTGTATTACACTGAGAAAGTGTGCAAATTTTTGTTTGGTGGATTTAAACATCTGTCAGGAAGGTCAGGAGAAAAACAGTAAACCTCATTGTTTACAATCCGAACTGATAAATGCGGATAATATCAAGTTAAACATAAAGCCATTGGTGCTTTCCGGCTGAACAGAATATGAGATGAATAAACAGATTTAAAAAAAAAGCAAGAAAGACGTGACGGAGTGACAGAAGGAGAAAAGAAAAAGAATCAAAGAGAAGAAAAGAGAAGAAAGTGAGAAAATGTGTTATATGGTGAGGGAGGTGAAAACCTGTTCATTAGGGAGGACGGGACGAGTGTTCGGACATTCGGAATGTTCTCTATTCCACATCCACATTTATTTTACATTTACTTTTATGACATTTGGCAGATGCCATTATCCAGAGCAACTTACAACTAAACAGTTGAGGGTTAAAGGCCTTGCTCGGGGGCCCAGCAGTAGCAGCATGGTGGTGCTCGGATTTGAACTTGTGACCTTCTGTTCCATCATTTTCAGTTCAAGTGCTTGTCAGTCCGAGTAATCGCTGCCTTGTTACGAATTTAAAGACACTGTAGCATATCAATAGTTTCAGTTCTCCTACTCAAAAACTAAATGGCATATGCACACACAGGTTCATACACTCGTGCAGACACATGCGCGCACACACACACTTAAACACAAATGCGCTTTCCTCTTTCGAAACATCCCTGATGTGCCAAGTTAACAAAGTGACATTTACAGGGAGTGCCGCTGCTTTTAGATGTCCTATAAATGTCAAGTAAAGTGTGTGTTGCTGCTAAACAGTGGGACTGATGCAGAATTTAAACAATAGAAATGACTTTCAGGCTCCCAGTGAGATTCCCGAGCACAAATTAGGAGTAGAAATGGAGCATGTCACATGGCTAGGGGACATTTTCAACTAAAAAGACTTTTCAGTTCAGGGAAGTGCACACTAGATGATGACACTGCAGAAGAATGAGATGTAAAATGGTTCCCACTATGTAACTGTGTGTTTTCTTGGCTCTAACACACCTGATAGTGGTCAGGTCCTGACATACTTGTTTAAATACACTATATGGACAAAAGAATAGAGGACACAATTGTATAGGATGTCTATGGATGCTGAAGCAGGAAACTTTCCCTTCACTTGAAGAAGGAGACTGAAACATGTTCCAGCATGAGATCAGTGTCAACACTGAATGCACCCAGTTCTCCTTACCTCACACACCTGACTTTACTCACACCTCCATGGCTGAATAAAAGGGAATACATGTGGAATGGGATGTTAAAAAAGGATCTAATCTTATGCTCAGGTGTCCAACCACTGAATCTGTCCATAAAGTGTACTTTTCAGGATTGGGATGGGCTTTCCTAGACGAATCTAAAATGTAGGTTTTTCTCTGATCTCTCATATGTATGGCTGGATTAGCTACTTTAGCAGATCTAGTCCCTGACTGTGAATGTGGGAGTGAACGTGTGTGTGTGCATGGTGCATTGCAACGAACCGTCGTACCATCTGCTACGTATTCCCGTCAAACATTCAGTGTTCCTGGAACATGCATCCTAATCTGAATCCTACTCTGCTTGGACCAGGATGAAGCATCTACTAAAGACAAATCAATTAAGATGTCTAGATTTTTACACAGATTTTGTGTATTTGGTGTTAAATTCAGTGCCTTTATTTCCAGGACGGGCCATGTTATAATATATAGAAAAATCTGTTTTAGAGAAAGTAGATCTCCATTTGGGTGAACATCTAAAATTCAGTGCAATTAAAAGCCAAATGTGCTCATCCAAAGCCATCAATCGCCCAATTATAATTACTATAAATTATATTTCCAATTTTGTTTACTGATGATCTGAAAACAGTCAGCACTCCATTGTTACATTAACACCATTACAGCTGTTGGATGTTATTTATTGTCAGAGTTGGGTTCAGACTCAAAACTGTGGGTCTGTCCTTTACAGAATGCATAAAAACAAGATCAAAACCTTTTACTACTTGATGAGTGTGCCAGAGCATCGAAAACACACCGCCGTACAGATAATCAACCCTCCAGTGCAGAACTGGTAGCCAGTGTCCCGTGCCAACACCAAAATTATAACCAAGAACAGTAAAGTAAAGCAGTAAAGCTGCAGAAACAAGACTTCGCTTGTTGCACCATTGCTGTTACCCTGTGCTACAGGTGTCAAACAATTCAGAGCTCAGAACGTGGATCTGTCACAGAGAAGACGCGACTGCAGACCAACATGTGAGACACTGGCACGGGGACCAGGGACGGTATGTTACGTACTGGTGAATGGCTTGGAGGAATTTCCTCTGGTGCTTCCTGACTCTGGCATGGTCCATCTTCCTCACCAGCTTGGTGTTTTTGTAGATGAGCCAGGTCTCCCTGAGAACGTTTGCAGCAGTGTTCTTTACCTGAGGTAAAGAAAATACATGCTTATTGCTGAGTTTTGGGAATACTGGGAATACTTGTACTGGCCCTTTCAGGTGGAGTAAAACGGTAAAATTTTTGCATATCCTGTTTTATTTATTATTTAATTATTTACTGTTTAATGTTAATTTAAGGTACAAACAATCAAACAAACATAAAGATTTACTACCAAACAAAAAAATTACTATTCCTTTTAATGATCATTTTAATTTTGTTTACTGATGTAGGGTTTTATCCCTACATCGTAACACTGACACCATTAGAGCTGTTGAACGTTATTTTGTCTCAGAGTTGGGTACACAAACAAACAAACAAACAAACAAAAAATCAGTTCAGTAGATTCTGTTGCAAAAACAATTTTTACTTATTTGATCATTTATTTATTGAATGAGTGAAGACTGAGCATAGAGCAACAGAGGATGGCATTTATTTACAATAAAGCTCTCAGGCAAAATGGAAAGTTATTTATTTCACATTATAAATATATAAAAAGGTTTAAATTAACTGGCCTAAGTCCATAAGCAACTACACTGATGTATTCGGTCCTTCTAGACCTATAAAGTGTCTCTGTCTATAAGAAACTGTAAAAAAAAGCTTTCAGAAAAAAGCCCATAAATACATATACATTTCTGAAAAAAGTCGATTTGGGACAATGTCTATACAAATAAAACTGAACTGAACCGACTCACTCTTTTTGTCAGCTGCGTGTCCATCATAAAGTTATGTACATGTTTTTCAGCTTTGGTTAATTCCAGTTTTTTTGCGACCACGGCCACCACCAAAGCAGTGCATCCGGCACCCTGAGGGATGTAAAACAAACATTACACATCGCCTCAGGTTTGATTTCCCACAGTAGAAATACACAGCAATATCGGTTTATCCACTGTATCAGTATATCAGTAATGTAGATCAGTGAGCTACACATCTTTATAGAAGCACAGCTGTGCTTTTTATATCCCAAAGAAACATGAATTTACATTATGCAAATATGTATATAAGACTCACCATAATCCCGGTGAGGAGACAAACCCCTTTGCCACAGTACGTGTTAGGGACCATGTCCCCATAGCCAATGGTTAGAAAAGTGATTGAGATCAACCACATGGCTCCTAGGAAGTTGCTGGTTACATCCTGGTTATCGTGGTACCTACAGCATGTGCATGAGGAACATACAGTGTGAAATATCGAAACAAGACATGTTGGAATTTCTGTTCTATTGAAGCACATTACTGGTCTGATAAGAAAAAAAAATCCTGCTCAGCATCTCAAGACAAGTATCTTGTTTCTACAAGAAAACAGAAAGCATTTTAGAACCAGAAATCATCTCGCTATTATGAGAAATCATAAGGTAGAGAAATAATTTTTGAAATATTATGAAATATTTCATAATGATACACCATATGGACCATAGGTTTTGTGGTCATTGATTTTTGGATATTACATTCCAAATTTAGTACCAATTTGCTGTTATAATACCCTCCACTCCTCTGGGAGGATGTTCCACTAGATTTTAGAGTGAGCTTGTGGTGATTTGTGCTCAATCTGACACATCTGACAAATATAATTTTTCAATCCAAACAATATAAAGCACATCTTAATGGAGCTGGCTTTGTGCACAGGGACTGGAACAAGTTTGAGTCTCCTAGTTGAACTGAAAGAAAAATTTCATGCTACTGCATCTAAAGATGTCCTATATACAATTGTGTGCCTCCAACCTTGTGGTAAAAGTATGATGAAGAACCAAATATGGCTGGAAAAGTCAGGTGTCCCAAAAGTTTTGTCCATATAGTGTATGTTTTATGGTTGTTTTCTTGTAATAAGGAGACGTCATCTCATATTAACAGGATGTTTTCTCTCATAATACAGAGAACATTCCTTGTAATAGCGAGATGCTTTCTTGTAGAGACATGATGCTGTTTTGTAAAGAAGGTCCTCTCCTGTAAGTACTGCAATGCCTTCTGGTAATAAGGAGACGTTTTCTGCTTAGAAAAAAAAAGAAAGCAGTAGAAGAAAAGTAACTTTTCTCGAATGAATGTGATACTGATGAGGATTTTTCTTCTTTTGTGGCAGTGATGTGCTTCTGTAACATTCACTCTGCGGCCCGTATTGATTTAAGATCGAGGATCAGATTTTCTCCCTCATAATGAATGCAGCTGTATGGAAAAAAAAGGAGCTAATCAGGAAGCTTGTATTGAAACGATTAATATGCAGGCCACAGATACGAGCTGCCATCTGTAGTGTTAGCTTGTGGTAACCCAATCACAGGTTTGTGGGCTTAAACAAAAAAAAACATGAAGTGGAGTGTCAGGAAGACCTGGCAGACAATTTGTCCTAGATTTCCAACCATTGCTCCCTAAATGACCATTCACAAAGCGCCAGGAAATGAGTAGTCATTTGAAACTATAAAAATCTGAAGAAATTAAATTTTTTATATGTCATTGTATGTGTCGCAAGCTAGCCAAGACTATACTAGAAAACTAGCTTGCATTTGTAATGGCTAGTTATCTAACTTGGCTAGTTAAGCAGCTTAGCATGCTGGCTAGAAATTCACAAGTACCACAACATAAACCTATAATCATTTGCTTCTTGAACAAGATTGATGACAGAGCTTCTTCAGTCACATCAAAAGCTGGGATCATGCATAATACTCTAGTTTAATACAGAAATAATAGGGAAAAAAGTTATTTATATCATACAAAATGCATGTTATTTCAGGCTATTTCAAAACTTAGGTCAAACTAAGAATTAGGTTTGCAAAGGGGTGGACAATTTCCTGAAACATTCCAGAAACTTTCCAAGACAACTTCATCTGGGGAATTTTGGAAATATGTTAAGTTGTAAACTTACCAGGAATATAAAGGAATTTACATGAACTGTATCAAATACAAACATAAATATAAACATTATGTTTAGTCATAAGCTGACATGATACACATTTAAAGAAATTAAATTTTTGACTTTGATTTAATTGTAGTATAATTTTGTTGCACAATATCTTACACACAGCACAAGGAAGTAAAAATATGTAATAGTCAAGTAATTTATGTGAATACTCGTCAAGATGTGCGTTATGTTATGCAGGAATGCACAGTGCATGTAGAGGGGGTACGACCTCAATAGCCTTGCAGTAAGTGTGCTGTGTTTTCAAATTCAACTGAAATTGCATTAAATCTGGTTGTTTATTCAAATAATCCTGCAAGATTTTTACTACATTTAATTTCCCTTTTAGGCTAACCTGCAATTTTGTAAATTCCCAGTTTATTCCCATTAATTCCTGATAATTCTCATATATTCCTGTTAATTCCCATGGAAAGTTCCTGGCCATGTCTTTTTTTTCTTTTAAGTTACAAGAACAATGTCCGTTGTTCAAAATGCTCTACAAATAAAAGTGAATTGAATGGTTTAAAGAACTATCAGAAATGTTCATGTACAGTGTATAAACTGAATTTGTTGATAGAGAATATGGTATAGTGTTGGATCTGTGATGAGAGTACAGAAAATAAATTGGTGAATTTTCATCTCACATGGCACGAAAAAAACACCAACAAATTTTCACCAAATAGTTCAGTAATCCTCCACTTTACTGCGGTTCGAAACTCGCGCCGCCGGTTTATCTCGGAATTGCATTTGCCACTTAACTCATTTGTTTGGCTGATTTTCCCGGTCTCTCTGTATAAAACTTATAGGGAATTGTTTTAATGGAGTTTTATGTTAAAATAATAAAATGTATTCATAAAATATAATTATTAATTATAAGATACAGTAGAGTACTGTATACATAAAATAGCATTTTTGGGGTGGCATCCGTGATAAACGGGGGATTACTGTATTCCTATACTCAGAGACCAATGAGACAAACAGCTCAGGTGAAATGTTCTCTTTACCCCAGTTTACTACTAATTGGCTATGATGTAGCTGAGCTTTCTAAACAAATACCATGTAAATGAATATCTTCGCTACAATTGGAAGCTAAAGCACACTACTGTTTTCCTGTTTGGGTATGGTAAAAATATCTGCATAAATGTGATTTTTTGATGAAATATAGCGGTCACAGAGCAAAGAACCGGGCTGCTGATTGAAATATTAATAAGATGGTGCATTACGCTTAGCAAGCCCTGTTTTTCACCTGGTCTAATAAAAAAGACAAGCAAAACTATAGTACATGTACCAATATAGGGCCCTTTTCTCTGTTGTAGACTGAATATTTATTCGTGTCAGATTTTTGCTGCTATTTTAATGCTGTTGATTAGAAAATATAAGTGATAAGTGCCTGGGAATGTTCCTGAAATTAACAGACTTTACTATACTTTGGACTTTCAATGAACATTGTTCTGCATATAAACTGTGTCTGATTTAAAAACGAGGCAACTCTAATTTGAGGAACATTTACAGTTTTTCTCAGTTTCTTTGAAGAATTTCCTCGAATTACTCTTAATATATGCAATCAGTGCAAACAGCATAACACAATGGATTACTTGCGAAAAGCCTGTACTATTTGTGTCAATCTATTAGAATGACAAGTCCTTTTTCCATTGTTCACAAACAAAATAGTCAAAATGTTTAGTCATGCTGTTAATATGAAGTGCACGGTTTTAGTATTTCCTTAAAATAAAATAGAAAATGTATGGCATCTATAAATTTCCACAGCACAAATTTAAACATTAATGCATGTGGGACATTGATTGCAAGAGACTGGACAGGATTCATACTTTTACTTAAAGAACTAGTTGATCTGATGCCATACACTAACCTCTTATAAAAATTGTATATTCATCTTCACAATTCAGCAATTCAAGCCACATTTACAAAAAAGTTTACTAGAAATGTGTAGAATAGAAGCTTGACAGATTATAACAACTGGTTTAACCTTTTCACATTTAAAGATTTATGTAATGAACTGATGCCGAGATTTTTGGAGGGGTTTTCAGGTGAGAACCAGTATAATATATTCTGATCAACATTACAAACCATTGATAATGTAGGAAATGGCAGACTATTGTACACTCGCATTTAGTGCAAAGTATATAATTTCTGATCCGATAAACGATCCGAAGCAACTGAGAAAAGTGTAATAATTAGCATAAAAAAAATTTTATTCAATAAACTTG
Source organism: Silurus meridionalis (assembly GCF_014805685.1). Taxonomy (NCBI): domain Eukaryota; kingdom Metazoa; phylum Chordata; class Actinopteri; order Siluriformes; family Siluridae; genus Silurus; species Silurus meridionalis. The sequence continues at coordinate 3,172,359 of NC_060894.1, read as the reverse complement.
GGCAGAAAGCATAATAAACTTCTCCTAAGAGCAAGTTCCGCCATCTATTTCCCATTTAACTGAAATTTTCAGAATGACTGTTTATTATTTTGGTTTATCTAACAAACTGGAAATGCTGCGATGTATATATTTTCCCTGAAGCGGATAAAAATTCAGAAATGCCCCACAGTCCTGTGAGTCACACTTCAGAAAGTGTGACATTTTCTTCATGTAGCAGCACAGCACCTCTACTGTATTCTTAATGATCGTAATCGGATAATTACCAAAGCCTTCATTAGACGAGACAGGTGTAGGAAAAACCGATATCTGCAGTGCAGGAATTCCCAGGAGTGAGACTGAGAAGCAACGTGCTGGTACAATGTACAGTAACTAGCATTGTAGCATGTTCCTCTTTGTGTGAAGGTGCGTGTAAGTTTGACAGTGGGCCTCAGGGAAGCGGAGGAAAAGGCAAAATAAGATTGCAGTCCCTTATCTGACAATAAAAAAAAAAAAACTGACAAGAGAACATGCTAGTGTTTTCCTACAACAGATGCATCACCGCTGTAGGTCTAATCAATTCTGTTTTAATTAGCGATGCTCTTTCTAGCGTGGAACGTAAACAGAATTTTAATGCCACTCTGTTACGCTGTAGGGCGCAATGACAAATATGAATGGTGACCATATGTGTTGAAGTGTAAACCCAGCTTAAAGTGTGTGTGTGTGTGTGTGTGTGTGTGTGTGTGTGTGTGTGTGTGTGTGTGTGTGTGTGTGGTTGGGAGTGTGCGATAAGCTGCTACACCTTTCGCACGCCCTGACAGTCCAGGCGGCGATGATCCACAGGGAAATGGTGAAGACGAGCAGCACGGTGCCAGGGCAGATGGTCATAAGGGTCTTCATGACGAAGCGTGTGTTGAAGTTGATCTTGTTGAGGGCGCCGATGCTGCGTGATGAGGCGTCCGTGAACAGCTTGCTGTGCAGCAGCATGACGCGGGCGATCAGGTAGAGGCGCAGGAACATGGGAATGGACAGGATAATGTCCACGTCGGCATCCGTCTTGGACGGCGTGTAGTAGAAGGCAAGGCGTGCCGTCCACGTGAAGGTGTACTTGCCCGGGATGGGGTGGATGGCGCACACCAGGATTTCCAGGCAGATGAAGAAGATTCGCTCGTATGTCATGGCTATCCTCCAGTCGTCCGCTGCATTGTCCACCATAAACAGCTGGGGTGGGGGCAGGAGAAAAAGAAGGCAAACAGAAGATTGAAATATGTCAAATAATTTATTGTGCTTCAAATAAACAAAAGTCCAGAGGGTACAGCCGGACCTGATCCATGTCCTCCTGAACATCCAGCCATTTGCTCCTAACCCATGGGAACAGCAAATGCAATTATACAGCCTGAAACACGGAGTTGTCTTTAGCTCAGGTCATAAAGGAGGCGCTAGATCAGGTCAGACTTCACCAACTTGGACATTTAGTTCATTTGTAAAAAATAATACAGCATAACCATTTTTGTTAAAACAGGAAGAGTAAATTCATTTAGGACAATCAGAGTCGGATTAATGTATAGATGATCCAAAGTGTTGGATCTGAGAACATATTAGATCTTCTCGATCTCAAAGAAGGAGGGCTATAAAATACTGTATATTGTCACTGGGCTGAAAAATAAATGGTGCATATAATTAACCTTTAAAGCTTTTCTCTTAAGAACAATTCTGTACCTTAAAATTATTAAATTACATATTATAAGCACCATAGGTAAGTAGATCGACCCAGTGGCAAGCAAAGGTACAGATTACTACGCTTTTTTATTTCTAAAAATGAAATGCAATATAGAGTTTTTTGAAATAAAAAAAAATCTCACATGGCGTGCTTAGTTTTAATAGAGGGGGGAGGGGGGGGGGGGAGTCAGGTGGAGGAACTCTTTTTACACTCTATTTTCACTTCTTCTTATTAAACTTCGTCAAGTTATTTTCTTTCGAAATCATCTTGCATTCCATATGTGAGCATTTCTATCGTATTACACAACGACCAATTTAGGAACAACAATAACAAAAAAGGAATTTCATTGAACAAATTCTACAAGATCAAAATAAAAGTAATTGTGAGGTTGCATTCAGGGGAAGGGAATCTAAATTTTTTTCGCATACTGTCCCTCTGTATTTATTTGCAATAGAAACATTGGAAGTAGCTGAGATTTCGTTGAGACTGACATAATTTTATGTTCAGTATAAGTCCTTGAGCTAGCATACACTGGCTAATTCTTATATTCTAATAAAGATTTGATAATGCCCTGACACCTTGCATGGGCATTCATTTGGGCTCAGAATGAATGTAATAGTCAGGTCATTTGAGATGTTCAGCAGTGTGGGCTGTTTATTTCTTTATTTATTAAAATTATTAAACATTTTTTATAAAGAATTCAATGGGAATTTGTAAGACGCAATGGATTGATGAAAACCTCTGCATGAAAAACATACGAATTGTTTGCATCGTATTACGATTTAAAATATTACTCTGTTCTTGGTGCTAGAACGTTTAGGAAAATTCTCTTCAGCAGTGTGTTTGGAATGAGAAAAAAACCCTTTTCACACACACTCTTTCAACACACACTCACATATATTGCAATTTCAATCTCAGCTCAGCAGCCCGTGCCAGCACTCATCCCTCACTGTTCATTCTCAAACCCATCTTTCATGGACTGCCACCATGTTTCTCTGCAATTGGCTCAAGCCTGGGAACCACTCAACATCTCCCCCTCCTTTTCCTCCATCACGAGAAGAAAAAAAAAAAAAAGATTCGCCTCCACCTTCGGCTCGATAAATAACTTCCACCCGAATGGACGCGTTGTCAAAGCGGCTCCCCTCCTTGATGATCTGTGCAGATAAACTTCCCTCCCTACTTCCTCCTTGAGCTGTCTGTCACTTCAAGGTCCACTCTGCATTCTCCGTCAATGCCGCAATATTTCACTGCTCTCCCTCTTCATCTCTCGTACCCCGTTCTCAGTCTCAACTCTATCCGCCGTGTCTGCAACTCCCAGATACGACAGGAGGAAAGCATAAACTCCTGATGCGATGAATTTCAATGAGGCTTGCGCATTCTGAAGGCGCTCAATGAGTAATAGGTTTACTGTTAAAACACCAGGCGAAACTACAGGCGAGCGAAGTTGTCGTGTTCCTGAGAGTGTTTTATACATGCATCCTCAATTCTGATTGGTCAGAAGGTGTCGATTAAACTTCTATAAAGGCACCTCTGATGGTATTTAACATACTAACTGCTAATTCATAAGTATGGCAGACTCACCTGAAAATGTATGACTAATAATAAACAAAAGCACAATGAAGAACAATGAAAAACTCTAATTACTGATATGATGACGTTTTATTGAAGAATTGTATCTACCACTTATAGATGAAGTCTCTGTGCTTTGTAATAATCAGTATGTTTTCCAACATGTAAAAGTCTTCAGAACAGAGACGTTTATACTTTTAGGATTTTTTTTTATTGTAGAATTGAACTTTTTTCCAACATTCCACAACATTCAATGTAAATAAAAACAAAGATTTATTTAATTGGTTAAATGAACAAATTGATGTTGTGTAGAAGGAACTTTGGGAGGCTAATGTAGGAAGCGAAAATGCTTTCTGGTTTTTATTTTATTATTTCTAACCTGAAAAAGTTTATGGGCTGCTGAAAATGTTCCTGTAAACATTCTTGGGTCCTTGAAAAAAATATCCACAGTAGAAATGTGTCCAAAGACATCTTTAAATCTGATTAAACATCCCAAAAAATCCTCCTCCATGATCCCTAAAATCAGATTCATGTAAAATCTTTTTTCTTTATTTAAAGAAGCCTCATTAATATGGAAATCATTAATTCAGGCTTCTACAAACCAAGGAACCATTATTTATTTAATTATCAACAGGTAAAACTTTTTATAAATAAGAAAGATGATAAGGATTTACTTGTCCTATATACATTACAGCACATTTAAACTCCTTGCTCACATATCACAACGTGTTAAGTAACAAAGTTCGAGCACAAAGTCAGCCATGATACATCGTCCCTGAAGCAGACAGAGTTAAAGGCCTTGATCAAGGGTTCAACAACAGCAGCTTGGTAGTACTGGGGCTTGAACCTTTGACCTTAAACCACTACTCCTGCTACCATACAGTCTACCTTGATAAACTTTTGCTGATGTTCCTTGCCCTGGTTACCCTTGTCATGCATAGTTCCTAGTCGTGTTTCCGTTTTTGTTTTTTTGTGCTGCGTTCTTTTTTTATTTGCACTACTCAACAAGAAAAGTTTGTACTTGAATCCATCCGCCTTCGCCTTTACATAACAACTTCCTTCCTAAAAAAAAATCTTACAAACAAAGCCATGGGGTTTTTTTTTTTGTTTTTATAAAAAAATCTATAAGAGAATATATATATTTTTTAAGAGTTAAGAAAACAAGTTTTTTCAAATTCTGGAATCTCAACAGTTCAATCTAATCAGGTTCAACTTGAAATGCTTTAAAGTATAATTTGTGGCAGCGGGGTGGTTTGGGGCCGAGCGCCGGTTTGTGAATAGAGGGTGAGGCCGGGAGCAGGTAGACACGGTAATGACACACTTAAAGGGGATTATGACTAATGTGTGTTCTCTCTCTTGCAGTGATCAGAGGGAGCGTTTAAGGAGGAGCGAGAGGATATGTATGTGTGTGTGTGTGTGTGTGTGTGTGTGTGTGTGTATGTGTGTGCGCGTGCCTGGGAACGTAAGGCTGCGGCCCTGATCACGGAAATTACAAAAATTAACGATTTCTTGATTTTGAACCTGTCCTATTGTGGTCTTCCTTTCCCCAAACCATTCGCTCTCCCACATAATTCAATGCAGAATCTTTATGTAGATTTTAACAAAGATTTTTATTTTTTTCAAATTATAGAAATAGGTCTTGCTATAAAGAGGTTTTATATAGGATATTGTTCTTACCATGTTATAGAGTTTTACATGCATCACTCACTGATTCCCCTGAGGGAAATTAGGGTGGAACTGTTTTCCCCAAGTGTTTAACCACTAACTGTCAAACACACTGCTGTCAAACAGCTTGAGGGATGTCACCAAATAAGAATGCAGTATTGTTTAGGAAGAGATAATGAGTTCTAAACCAGAGGTCTCTAACCACCAGGTGCAGAGCCAGTACTGGGACGTAGAAGACTCGCTATTAAAGTCGCATAATGTTCTGGGGAAAATATTTATAGATTTTACACTGTATTATTGAGCTTTTTGCCATTTAAGAGCCACTACCCAAATATACATTCAGTGTTATTCACTTCACTATGTTGATAATGTTATGTCATAAAGTTATGACTGATCACTATGTGTGTATATATATATATATATATATATATATATATATATATATATATATATATATATATATATATATATATATATTTTACAAAAGTGAGTTGAAAGATATTTTGGAAAAATAAAGGCAACTGTTTGTTAACATGAAAGTTTTTGCGCTGCTTGAGGCATTTACAATAGACACTCATTCATCCATAGTAACTTAGTAACAGGGTTGTGGTGGTTTAAATTCAGCCATGATATCAGTTCATATTTTAACAGTTTAGGACCGGAACCCTCTCCACCACAACCACCACTTAAATCCAGATACAAAGATGTATAATTTGAGCAGTAAACAAATACAGATAATGTAATTGTCACCTCTGCAGTGCTTTGTAAATACACTATATAGACAAAAATATTCGGACCCCTGGCGTTTCCAGCCTTCTGTGGTTTTCTTTTCAAACTGTTACCACAATGTTGGAGGCAAACAATTGAATAAGATGCCCCTGGATGCAGGAGTATTAAATTTTCCCTTTACTTGAACTACAAGACCAAAACCTGTTCCCAATGTGGCCCAATGTAGAGCCATTAACCCTATTGAACACCTTTGGGATGATTGTGAATCCTGTCTGCACCTCAGGTCTCCTCACATCCTCATTTATATCAGTACCTGACTTTTATAAAACCTTTGTGGATGAATGAGCACAAATCATTGAACAAGCACACTCCAAAAATCTAGCTGAACATCTTCCCAGAAGATTGGAGGTTATTATAACAGCAAATGGGGTCTAAAAGTAGAATGGGATGTTCAAAAAAAGCACAAACCAATCTTATGCTCAAGTGTAAAAATTCCCAAAGCAGAGTCTACACAGCAGCCATTTGTCACTGGCTACGGGTATTTGATCCAACGTTGAGGCACAATGCCCGATTTCACTAGTTAACTCCCATCCTTTGTTAGGTACGAGAGCTCATTAGTGAAATCGGCTAGGAGTGTGAAGGCTATGAAACGAATACCCGAGGCCTTTATCGCCTGCAGGAAACCTTCACTCGTGCAAATCGCTCAGATTCAGAGCCGATTCACAGAAGCCGCCGTCTTTTCTGTGGTTAATTATTCACTTCGCCTCCCTTCCACTCGACTGCATGTCATCGGTGTGAAAAAGGCCCGGATGCTTCAATAATTCAGAGGATGTAAGGACCATATAAAACTCAGCAGTAAATAAATGACAATCTCAAACTTTAAAATGTTTCTCTGCCAGCAATTTATTATAGATATTATAAATTTTTTTTCATCCATTAAGAAAAAAAAATGGTTCTGTTCCATTACTGGAAGTGAAATAGGATCAACGACCTAGATCGTATATATTTAGCGGAGGCATGTTACAAAATCGCGAATCATTCAAATGGAAATATGTCTCCTAGCTTTTAGGCGGGGCGTTCTTCTCAAGGACACGGTGTACTGAAGAGAATTAAAGCTCTGTGACTGCACCTACACACTAATCATACGCACGTAATCATGTTATAGCACAACAACCTCCATTAACACCCACCCACACACAAACACACGCACACCAATTACACTTATACACACAGCATATTAAAATACTCTCACTGCATTTTAAACTACTTTAATCCAGTAAAGTGTTTCTAAAAGTTTTTAGAACTTTTGATTGTGCTTTTTTTGTCTGTCTGACTTTTTTTTCTAAATTTATAACGTGACCTGCATTTTAAAGTCTGCTGCTGTAAGGCGTTTCACTGGTGTGTGTTCTTCTGTACTGCTGTACTTTTTTGGGGTAAAAATGTGGTATTATTATTACTCGAAGGTATCAAAAAGTTTCGAGATTTGCTCTGTTTACAAGGAAGTACTTTATTTATCTGAGTTTACACACAATCAGTTCAGTGCCATTTCACAGCAATAAAGCGCTCCCAGTGTTCCTCCCACTTCTGGAATGTGTCCTGAAAGTTTTCTTTTCGAAACTTGTCAAGCACCTTCTGATTCACGCCAGAACAATGTGGATTGTGCTCTGACGATCATCATGCGCAAATTGCCAAGTGGTTTAAAAATTGTCAGCGGTTGTGCTTGTTTATGGTCTTCCTGATCTCTAGTTATGTTCTTCCGATCTTAAAGCGCACGATCTTAAACACCTCGAACAACTCGTTGCAGCATCAACGTATGTCAAATGTATGTCATGTGAAACGCGCAGTTGAGGGTTAAGGGCCTTACTCAAGGGCCCACCAGCTTACAACCCTTTGGTCAGAAGTCCAACATATTGACCACTGATCTACCTCATTCCATTAACCCCAAACCACTGAGCTACCTCATATCCCATTTATTCCTTACATAAGAAATCAGGAACAGATTGCTTTTTTTTTTATTTTTACATTTCTTTCGTCCTAAACAGGATAATTAAATTTAGAGAAAATAAAGTATCCGTCCTTGTGTTTGAGGTCTGGAGATGGAACGAAATTCCGGTCATGGCGAGTCGTGATAAGTCTGAAATCTTATCCTTGGAATTGTAAGATGGAGTTCGGAAATACACCCAGGATGCAACAATATATGTATGTAATGACAAAAATTAAAATAAAAAAATCAATTCACAGATTTTAAATAATGAAGAATAATGAGTTCTAAACAAGACAAAATCTCGAAGAACGCAAGAGATACTGTATTTCATTTTCCGAGACAATGCACATGGATTTCAAATAAACAAAAGCCACAAAAAAGCCTCCTCTGCTTCCCTGTGGAAATAAACAAATATGTCAAAGCTGTATAATTAATGAGTTTGATTTTCCCTTTCGTAACGTCATGTCCTCTTATCTCATAAGCCATGCTGCATGGATCAGAGCTGACAAAGATAGAGCGAATATCGGTGTCAGGAATACCAGAGTCTTTCAGTGTCTCAGTAATTCTGTGACACTGAAAAAGTGTGAGGAATGCGGCATCTCTGACCCAATCTGTATGTTTTACGAGCCACACTTGGCCACGTGCTAAGCTTAGCGCGAGTCAAACAGAGACTAAAATACAAAAATACACCTCTTCCTCAGCCTGTTTACTTGTGGTGATCGGCTGTCACGAAAGTACTCTTCGAAAGTCTGTTTCTCCAAAGCGCGGTGATTAAACATTTAGAGTGGGCTGCGCAAGGAAAGCTACTCGCTAGGTAAAACTAATTATGGTAATGGACAACCTGCAATACAATCCTCGAGAGGTCCTCACCTCGGTGCATCATATATTCCGCACAGAGTGTCAGAGCCACCGGACGGGGTAGAGCCGCTACCTTTACCCACCGCACATATACGGTCATAGCTTAGGTTACACGGGCGACAAAAAAAGCTAACCTGAGCAACAACATGACCGAATGAATCGAAGAAACCCCGGGGGGTCAAGAGGATTTCCTGGAGGCTCATAGCGTTAATAAAACATACTGCACGAGGCAGAGGCTGGACAGTTGATCTTATCTCTGGTTTTCAGGGTGCTGTAGAGTCCAGAATTCACAGAGATATGTTTTATTTAAAGAGTTTCAGAATGAAAATAGAATTTGACCACACAAAATTTTGCACACAAAAAAACTAAACAAACAAAAAAAACCCCCAGCATGTTTGATAACGATAAACTATTTGTCCTCAAAATCCACTACATTTGAACCATACCCAGCCATTACCCTGGACAATTATAGAATTCTTTTTTTTCTTTCTTTCTTTCTTTCTATCTATCTATCTATCTATCTATCTATCTATCTATCTATCTATCTATCTATCTATCTATCTATCTATCATCTATCTATCTATGAACGAAAGAGAAAAATCGTATCTGTAATGATGGAAATGTGGAAATCTGGCAACCCTGCAGTTTTCAAGTCAGATTTCTTTAATAGCAAATAATTGCATAATTATTTATCTTACTTAAATCATGAATTCTCATCATTTCTCAAATATGTAACATTTAATGATTATAAATTAATGTTATGATTTAAAATGGATGAAAATAACTTTAAAAGTTTAATAATAATAATAATAATAATAATAAACATAATGATAAGGCCAGACGTTGTGCAGTCAGTCCTCCTTAAGCCTGACAATCACACTGACAGACCTGACAAGATGCTGACGTTCTGTTTCTTCTGTTTTCCTATGAGCTTCAACTTTGTGTTGCTATTGATTAAGACTTTTTGGCTGGGCGGAAGGGGATTTGAAGCAAGACTCCACGGTCATCGGCATCTGTCACTCTGCTAGGCAGCTCAGACTGGTTACCGGTTTCAAGGCTGCTCAATATAACTAATGGAGCGGGGCTCAATATTTAATCTGTGTAATGTGGAGATGGGAGCATATATCTTGTCGCTGGGAAAAAAAAATCGCTCCGTCTCATTAGTGAATTACAGCCTGAGAGGCTTGCCTCAATTAGAAATGACCGCCATGGTTTATTTATAATATCAAAGAGAGAGATGCTAAGAGGCCACTTTGCATAAATAGATGCCCCTGCAGGAGGTTACTCGTGCTTTCTGGTCCTTTTTGAGAGGATGTACAGTTTCGGGGTGTTTCATAGCCCGAGGTCCATTAGCAGGACATAAAGGTTATAGCCGATACTATTTAAAGGTAAACCGACACTCCCCGTGAGGTACAGATTAGCTTGTGATAACCCACGCTCGCACTATGGTAAATCTTTACGGCGAAGGGGTTGTAGGTTTAATCGTGTTGTATCTGGACTGTAATTCTGTCCACGAGACGTCAGTGCAGTGAAAACACAAAGGTCACGGTGAAGACTGGAAACGGGACACCTGTCTTCTGTGTCAGTGAGGAAACGTTTCACCACGAGATTAGAGATCCGACACATCCTCTGTAGACTGATGCTGTCACTCACACACAATCTTGAGTATACACACACACACACAGAATTTGTACAAATAATATATGTATAAAATACATACAAGAAAATGGACACAGGGTTAAGACAGATGCTGCCAAAAAAAGGAGGCGTTACTTCTGTGTCTGTCTCACAGTGAAGGGGTGTGGCCTCAATGTATCTTAGTGAAGGAGGCGTGGCCTCAATGTCTCTCAGTGAAGGAGTTGTGGCCTCAACGTCTCTTAGTGAAGGAGGTGTGGCCTCAATGTCTCTCAGTGACAGAGGTGTGGCCTCATTGTCTCTCAGTGAAGAAGTTGTGGCCTCAACGTCTCTTAGTGAAGGAGGCGTGGCCTGAATGTTTCTCAGTGAATGAGGCGTGGCCTCAATGTCTCTCAGTGACGGAGGTGTGGCCTCAATGTCTCTTAGTGAAGGAGGCGTGGCCTGAATGTCTCTCAGTGAAGGAGGCGTGGCCTGAATGTCTCTCAGTGAAGGAGGCGTGGCCTCTGTATCTGTCTCTTAGTAAAGGAGGCGTGTATTTTGTGCCTGCGTCTCAATTAAGGAGGCATGTTCTCCATGTCTGTCTTTCAGTAAAATGGGCTTGTCCTTCTTGTCTGTCTCTTGGTAAAGGAGGCATGTCCTTCATGACCTGGTTCAGGTGTGAAGGAGCCATTGTCCAACAACAGCTACAGCTTTTTTCCCCCAAGCCTCTATGTTTTCTGCCAATTTCTGACTAAAGATACAAAAATCTTGAGGTGAACTTAAAGGCCCTGTCCACTTTTTCCCTAAGCATGAAACCCTGACTGTCCAAACACAAGTTCATGCTGACAATATTAAATGCTTTACAATAGGAATGACCCGAAATGTCAGGATAAAATAACGCCTCTGCTGTCCTCTTTCTCAGGTTTAATCGTAAGCTATGATTGTTTGTTACAATACAGTGTATTCCACTGAAGCCTTACTGAACCCCTTCCTTTATGGGCTGTCACAAATCTACACGATCCAATCATTTCCAGTCTCCATTTCTCTGTGGCAAAAAGTAGATGATTCAGCAACTGCTGTAGCCGATAGTAATAAAGTGTTAACAACTTTACAGTGTGATAACATAAAAAAAATGATCAGAAGAACAGTCGAGCTAATAATAGCCACTAGCTAAAGGAAATGGTCGACGTAATGAGAAAGTAATGGAACAAGGATATAACTTTTTCATATAAAATCCTGCAAAATTGTGGAGTGCCAGTGAAAACGAGTGAGCGATACGAGGAAAAAAGTGATGCTGGTGAGGTTCGGGCTTAGCCACGCTAACACGTTTCACATTCTGGCGTCTCTGCACGGGAGCTACTGACACGTATTGCACAAACCTGATGCCCTAAACATTTTGAACGGATGCCTGGTCTCTCCGGATTCTTCCGGCTTGCTGAATTAAAGATGGAAAAACGAGAAGCTTGGAAACTATCCATGCTTTATTCGCCAGCTAACTCGTCACATTTCGTAATGCTAATGACCCTACTGACAGGCAAAGAAATGCCCTTAGAAAGGGGTACTGATGGTTGGAATGTGTAAAATGGTGCTCTGATATATGTGTGTGTGTGTCTGTGTATGTGCGGGTGCGCTATTTACGCTGGCAGCACCTATTTTGTGGCAAACCATTCAGAAGATCGATGTCCCTTTGAGACGTGCAGGCCTTAAATACAAGAGAAAAAAAAATCCACAGGAATGGAGTTTCTGAAATTCTCTGGAGGTTTCTGCAAATATTTGCAAGACGAAGCATGACGCCCTACACCTCAGACTGTGTTTGTGCCACAACCAGGAATTAGCTTTGTGTAATTCTAATCAATAATGAACAGGTATGAGGCAGGATGTAATGTAAAAAGGGAAAGAACAGTTGAGTTATAAGGGTGTAAACTGTTTCTCAAAGGTGGGACTTTAATTGTCCTACTGCAAATGTTTGTGGAAGGAGGGAAACAAACGCCACGTGCCATTTCTAAACACTTCTGCTAATGCGCTATGTTGCTCATTTCTCTGTCTAGCGCTTCTCTCTCACTCGGAGCAGGCACACTTGCTTTTATAGGGTTATAATGAGCAGAAATTACTGGGAAAAAAAAGGAAGATGAGGAAGGGGAAAAAAGGGATTCAAATTTCAAAGGATAGACCTGAAAACCTCGTCTTTCTAAAGAAAGCAGCATATGTACACACTTATGGAAAACAGCAGGTCCTGTCTGTGTCAAGAACCATGTCCTTGTCTTTGATTTCTATAATGTAGTGCCAGACAGGGTCCTTTCCAAATCAAATCTAATCTAATCTAATTTTATTCATCACATACACACCTACAGAGTATGACATGTAGTGAACAGCTTTTTACGACGGCCCAAAATCAAAATATAAAGTATAAAAGTATGAATAAAAGTATAAATTATAATTATAAGGATATATATGTATATCCTTATATTTTATACCTTATAATTATACACACACACACACACACACACAAGACTAAGACAGCATTTGCCAGATGCTCTACTTCAGAGCGACACTTAACTCAGGTACAACTGAGCGGTTGAGGGATATGAGGGCAGTTTGGTGATGCTGAGATTCAAACTCACCAATACACACCAAGCTACCACTTCCAGTTTGGTGAAATTTGTACCTACTGATTGACCAAACCAGTATTGGACATTTGGAACATTTCTATTGGTCTTTCAGAAGACCTAATGATTACGGATGACATTGTGGGTGAAGTTAACATAACAGTTTTTACATAACAGTATTTACATGCCATAATCCACCAGCAACAAGCATGCAACATTACTGAGGGCCTTTTACTTTTGAGATAATGTTGCTTTACTTCAAAATGTAACATTGTGTTCTGATTTTTTTTGTCATGATTTTCCTTTCATGGTTTTGGGTTGCATTTCACCCTCTGTTTGAATTCGTACAAATTTCTCACAATTTTTTTATTTTTTTTTGCAGCATGGCCTAGAAAGGTTTCTGATGGGTTGACATTTCTTCTCTCAGGACACCTCAGGTCTAAATGTATGTATCTGAAGGGAATAAATAATGCCAAGGTCAATATTTGTGGTAAACTATTCGTCTATTACAATTGTACAAAAAAAAAGAGGCCTTAAACTAAAAACAACTCAGGATTCATTGCAAGGACATGTTCTAAATAAAAACAGCAAATGGCAATAATGTAATGCGACGCTAAAATGTACCTAAAACAATGAATCTTTAAAGGTAGATAACTGATATTTGGAGGTAGAGGGGTAGAGTCCTAGCTGAATAAAATATGGTTTATATTTTTATATCATGAGGAAGCAAAACATTTATGATATTTGGCTAGGAGCCTGATACAGATGTCTACATGACCTCCAACATGATCATGATCTCTGCTTTTTTTAGTCTGTTATTTTATGGTATAAGTATGTATTTTATGATATTTGCACTCTTACTTGTTGCCTGTGTTAAACTTTATGTTTCTTCCATGTCAGTAATCTTGTTTCAGGCAAAGAAAACAATTTGCATTCATTTATTATTCATTAACTATTTACTAATAAAGCAGCACAGTCATTTAAAATATATGAATTTGTTATGTAATTATATAATAAGAAAGAAAATGTATACGGATGCACAATACAAATGGAGAATATTATGCAAAGACAGATCATACTTCTGTAAAATCACTATCCAAGGTATTGGAAGATTCTATTAATATTTTGTCATAAAATGAGTGATATCATAATCACTTAATAATCCCTGATGCCACCTTTAAAATGTTTTATACAATAATTCTATCCAGCCATGGAATCAAAAGACAGTATTTTCCTCACCTGGTAATAAATATATACACTACGACTCAAATCTAACCATTAATATCGTCTTAACAATCTTACATTCACGCCAGGCATGTTTAATGTTTATTGTTCTATTCATGTAAATTACATAAATATTATGTAAATATTATGTAAAATATTATGTTTAAAGCTTCCTTGTGCTGTGTGTAAGCTTTTGTGCAACACAATTCTACTAACAATTAAATCAAAAGTCAAAAATGTAATTTTTAAAATCTGTATTAGTTTGCATGCATGTCAGCTTATGATATAATTATATATTATATATTATATAATATATAATAATAATAATAATAATAATAATAATCTCAGATCAATTTATGAATAGATTTTTTAAATACAGATTTATTCAGAAATCTCACCAAACAATTTAGTTCCTACTTATTATTATTTAGTAAGTAATGCATGTGTCCTTTACCTGTTTCAAAATTAACCATGTAGCTACAGTTCTGAAAGAACAACTGTGTAGTTTAATTTTTTGCTGAAATTCTCTTATAAATCTGTAGATATGCAACTTTGCACCTTCCATGACCTCACCAGGAAGTGGAAAATTTCTATTACAATGTCAGTTCTTATCTTTGTTATCATGTCGATGATGATGATGATGATGATGATTATGATGATGATGATGATGATGATATATATGACATTCCTCCTGTTGTTTTGTATTGTGCAATTTTGGAAACAGGAAATACATACAGTGCCAATGAAAAGTATGTAGCACCAGGGTTTTGAAGAAATGTTGTCTCATTTCACTGTGTACTGCATTAGCTATATATGGTTGAAATGATAATAAAAACTTCTTGACTTGACTTGACTTGGAAACCCCTAGTCTTCTTTGGTTTTTGAGACACATGCATGTTTCTTTTGTTTATATGCAATAAACTCGGTAAAAGGAAAAAGCACACAAGAACTGGACAGTGAATCACTGGAAGAAATTGGACAGATGAGTCCAAATTGGACATTTCTGCTATAACAGAAGAACTTATGTAAGACAGAGAACAGGAGAGATGTTATTAGCAGACTGCCTCACCCCCACAGTCAAACATGGAGGTGGAGGCTTAATGGTTTGTGGTTGTTTTAAAGCAGGGAAGGTTGGACACAATTCTTAATCTTGTAAGGAGTCCTGAACCAACATGGCTCCAATTCCATACTTCAACACTATGCAATACCGTCTGGATTGCGGGTCACTGGAACTGACTTCACCATACATCAAGACAATGCGGACGTCCAAGCTCCGTAAGCGTTATTTAGAAAGCAAACAGTCATCTGGAGTGATCTATCATAGAACGCCCTGCCCAGTCACCACACCAAAATCCTATTGAAATGCACTGGGATAAGGTCAGAAAAAAAACTAAATGAAATAGTTTGCTGTGCAGAAGCAAAAGAAACACAAAAAACTAGGTGTCTCCAAACTTTTGATAGACACTGCAATTCCATTCATTATTTTCAACAGTTTAATTTCAAGTCCACCAAAAACCATATCCGTCATCATGTTCTGAATTTCAAAACATCTCCACATCTGAGGAGATATAGAATTGTGAGTCCAATGAGAGATAAAGGTCAGATAGGTTTTACTAGGGCTTGACATTTCGAGATGTCTCAGAATACCTCGCAGGCCTACTGTATGTCTGAAACACATCAAGGCTCCTCTGTGATTTCGCTTAACCCTGGCATGGATGACCGGGTGCACGTTTGGCGCTACGGAGCGCTGCACTTATCAAGCAAACTGAATCGCGAGAAACGCTCCTGCTAATAAAGTAATCAATTTGTTTTAACGATAAGTTATCTATAGAAGCGCTCGACTAATTTAATGGTCTAATAGGTTCACTTGTAGCTGGAATAATGCAGTGCTGCGAATGTTAAATCAATCCAGCGCTGAATTATTGGACCTTTTGAGCATCTAATGAGCAAAAAAGGCAGTGATGATGATGTATATATAGAGTGCATTGAACAGGTTTTTATTTATGTGAGAAAAAAAATACCTGCCTGGTGGCCTGATAATAGGTTAAACTGCTGAAATATAATACCTTAAGCCATTCGGAAAGTTTAGTATATTGTGAATGAAAGCTGAGAATGCAAACATGGGCTTGATATTGATCTTCACACCGCCAGCCAGTGTGCAGAAACAGAAAAATAAAAGACACTCATGATAGCGTTGCAGTGTGTTTAGTCATTTTCTGATTTGTTTCAGAAATTACAGGAACCAGAATGAGAAGTAAGCATTCACCCAGCACTTAGTGACTGCAGTGGGGGATGAAATGAGAGAGAATAACTGAGATCTTGCTAGGAAAGCTGATTCGATTCTCAAAGGCTAAAAAAGAAACAAGAAACAGAACCAATGCCTTAATCATATTCTCATTTACAAGATTCCAAGGCTCCTTCTGTTTTTTTCTCGCCTCTTAACAAAGCAATACACATGATACACAAATATATGAGCTCGAGATGAAATCAAGGCTCACGGTGAAGAAGAAAAAAAAAAAAACAGCTGTGACGCAAGGTCATAAAATTGAGCTTTGTCCAAGTGCAGGCAGCTGCTCAGCTGAGCTGAGCCCAGAGTCCGGAGTGTTCTCTTAACCCTCTCAGGAGCCAAAATGCCCGAAACGAAACGATTACCCTGGAGAACAACGCAGAGCTTCTGGAGCAGAGCCTTACGCTGTGGTCGTGGTGCGTACAGTAAAAACAGCAGTGATGAATTAGTGAATTAGCGCCTACAGTGTGGCGTTTCTCCAGAGAACACTCACGTTCTCGGGCTAGAAATGAGCTCCTGTAGGGGATCCCCTACGACACTCGACTACACAACATGTCACAAAATCAAAATATAGTGTCGGATTTGATTGATGCTTTAACAAAAGATTACCCTCTGAACACATCTCTCTGGAGTGAAAAGTTTGAGATGGCTGGCGGACTCCAAAGGATAATGAGATTAAGGGATGGGATACACTCCAAGGTGACATAATCTGATTGTGTATTATTAACCACCACATTAAGTGTCCTTCTGAACATGTTTTCAGGAGGAAGGATGAAGCACGGATCACACTACACTCTCATAAAAGGCTGCTTTATGTGATTTACAGTGGACCCAATATGAAGTAGCAGGAGTGTGTGTGAGTGTGAGTGTGTGTGTGTGTGTGTGTGTGTGTGTGTGTGTGTGTGTGTGTGGTGTGTGTGTATGGGTTACCTGAATCTCCCGGGCGTGATATATGATAATCAAGCCGAGGAGGATGATTGTAGAAAGGCTTATCAGGCATTTTAGAGCTAATGAATACAACGACTCCTGAAAAAGAAAGGGAAAAAAATATATATCAGGTCATTTAAGGTCCTGAAACATCCAGCACACGTCTGTAGGTCTGTCCTTAAATTCCCTCTTTCTTGGAAATACATGCCTTTCCTATTAGTTACAATGTAGCCTGAATAATTCATACGAGTACTGAATAATATGTTTTGGAATTCATGACTGAATAATAATAAGCACAATGACAGGGTTAATGTAACCTGGACAGTATTAATGGGTGTGCTAATCCATGCTATTTTCATATGAATGTGCATATGTTTGCTTGGACGATTAGCATGCTTTGTGCTGTTTACAATAGCTCACAGTTTCTCCACAAGGACACAGATGGTGGTGAGATGAGTGAGTGAGTTACACAACTACTCGGATAGTGTAAATAATGTAAACTGTTGTAGCTCACTGATCGTGTTGCTACATAGAATTTTGTATGTAAAAATTCTTAAAAAATATCAGAATTATAGCATAGTGGTTTACTACTAAACTAGCTAACTAGCTCAAATGTAGTTATCACAGTGAGGCCTGAAGCATGAAGATTACTACCAAAATAGATTGCTTCGTCATTTTTAGAGAACTATATGGTTCATTTTGTAATGTGTTGCAAGTGCGGTGGTGTCTCTTGCAGAATAATGAAGCTAGCGATCAACATATCTCATCTGGACAACATTTTTAATACAGCAGTGATTAGCCATGCTAGCTAGCGTCAAAGAAATGGAGCTAACTATGAAGGTAGCTAGCAATATTGTTTATGTTACATGGATTATGCAGATGTGCTACAGATGTGCTACTGCATTAATCTAGAGGTAGTGAAAAAAATGGCTTATTACAATGCTTGGTACTTATGGAGTTAATTTAGTTAATGTTCTGTGAAGATAACACTCAAAATTTAAAGAATAATAGCATTTCTCCAAGCTAGCGATGTACTTTATGTAGACATTGTGTTGTTACTTAAAGGATGCCTCGATGTTTAATGTAAACTTCTTTTATACCCAATTTTTTTGTCATACTTAGGTGGATGTTTATTATATTTTTCTTTGTTTAGCGCTTTTTACAATAGACATTGTCGCAAAGCAGCTTCACAGAAATAAATAATTACAAATATTAATTTTAAATTTATAAATCATTCAATATAAGTTTATCACTTATACTGTATTTTCTCTTAAAACAGTCACTGATAATCCCTTGCTGTAACGCTATAACCTCTGAAAACCTACCTAACTACCTTATTTTGTCTAGCTTTTATAGTTTACTCTGATTAACTCCCATTACAATGCTTCGGTGTAACATTAGCTGACTTCTTTCAACGCAAATGAACACAAGATAGCAAACACTCCAGGCAGGAGGCCACCAGGCTGTCGGTGCTTGTAACCGTCGCTGCAGGATGTAGTTTAATCCAGAGGTCCTTAAACACTTTCAGAAGCTCCATGTTTTCATTCAGTACCAGTCTCACGCTAGCGGGTGATTTTCCTGCTCGTGTGTGTGTGGAACTGGATGAGAATACGGAATACAAACAGGCTGCTGGTGTTTAAATACTGCATTATGTATATTGCAAACACTTTGAAGCAGCAAGCCAAGCCATGTTTGGTGCTGCTTCATTAGTTTTGCACTGGATCTTCGAGGCTAATGTGGGCTGTCTGAAATCACACCTTATTCACTTGATAGTGTACAACATCAGTCACAAGTGCATCCTATCACTTGACATCCTGCCAGAGGTTAGTGTTCGGGAACGTTTAGCTTTGCTGGTACAGAAAACCCATTAGACAGTGTGCCATTTGGAGAGGAACCGGGGAGCAGTGTGTAAGTGTGTACACGGATCCTACTTCTGATTAGCTAATTATCAGGGACCTTAATTAGATTAATGTGGGTGTCTGAGACAGTTGGAAATCTCCACTCCAAACAACTAATGTTTAAGACCATCCATTATGTTCATCATTGACTTTAGTTATATGGTTTTACATTTTACACACTTTGGACCAAAGTCTTACTGAAAGAAAGGCTTCAAACCCAATTCCAGATGTTTTTTTTTGTGTGAACACTGCACACTTTGCATGAACAAGTAATGGCATTGAGAGAGGGTTGCAGTTTGGATTTAGTGGCCGTACAGTGGGCTTTCAGGAGCTGCATTATTGTAGCTCCAAACTATTGATACACATTCTGTATTCTGTACAAGCTCATTCTGTATCTAGGATAAAAAACATCTGTCCGGAAACCTTTGAATCCTCTAAATACATGTCTTGTATGATTAATAACATTTCAGGCATTTCTAACAGCAGAAAATTTATACTTCTTTTGCTTCTCCCTGCCGAGTGTGTATAAGCAGCAGCACTTTTTTTTTGCATGCTCTGTACCTTGCCGTACGCTCCCCACGAAAGCTCCGTCTCTATGACCATGACCACGATGCCGAACATGCCGAAGATGAGCGCGTAGTCACTGAGACGCTTCCGCTTCTCGAACAGGGCCCGCCGGTGCCCGAGCTTCTGGCCGATATTCTGGTTCTTCTTTTTGCCCTGCTTGCCGCTTCCTCCTCCACCACCACCACCACCACTACAACCTCCTCCTCCTCCTCCTCCTCCGCCGCCGCCGCCTCCTCCGCCGTCCGCCGCGGAGTACGGCACCGGCGCGCTGGCGCGGTTCTCCGTCCTGGCGTCCGCGGCGCACACGGGCTGCAGCGGCTGCGACTCCGAGTCAAACTCGTGCAGGTTGCGGCGCGACGAGCCGGCGCGGCTCAGCGGCCGCATCACGCCGCCGTTGTATCTGCAGCCGCTCATCGCGACGGCGGCTATTTTGCGGCGGGGCTCGCCGACCGGGCTTCCCGGCTGCTGCGGTTGATGGTCGTGGTGGTGGTGGTGGTGACGGTGGTGGTGATGATGGTGGCGGTGGTGGTGGTGGTGATGTTGCCTGGATGAACTACCATGACTAGAAGGCGTGAGCTCACACGCGCTGTACTGGCACCCCTGCTTCGTGGAAGACGACAAGGACAGCGTCCTGGCTGAAGTGCCGACTTGCGGTGGACACGACGGCCCGTGACAAACGAGGCTATTGCGCGCGGTGCAGGTGCAGGTGCGGGGGTCGCGCCGCCCGCCGGAGCGCTCCTCCTCCTTCTCCTCCTCCTCCCCCTGTTCTTCTCGCGGTGCGCAGTGCTGCGGCTGGAGGCGCTGCTGTAGAACGAAGCGACGCTGCTGCGGCTGTAATGGGCTTTCCATCCGAGCGCCGCCGCGCCGCTCCGCTCCGTGCCGACCGCGCGCTACGGTGTGTTCTCGTGGGCGTTCCCAACTTGAGTGCGCTCCTGGTTGCCATGGTTACCCTGAGAGCAGGTAAGCTTGGAAACAGATAGGCATTGGGTAAAGTCGTGCATGCCAGCTTCATAGGAAACACCACACACACACACACACACACACACACACACACACACACACACACACACCTGGCTTCTAAAAGTATTATACCTTTTTCATCCAGGTGCATCTTTCTTTCAGTTTTATCCAAAAGGGCACTTTTTTTTTTTTTTACTTTTTTATCCCATACTGTACAAACCCTCAAGGACACAATTTCTACATCTTTTATTCATTTACATTTCCGCCCTTATCCAGAGCCACTTACATTTATTCCATTAACACAACTGAGCAGCTATGGGATTAAGGGCCTTGTTCAGGGCAGCTGGTTGTGGTTACTGGGATTTGAACTCAATGCCTTAACCACTACACCACCACCTCACCACCACCTAACCCTAACCTTTGTACCTTAACTCTGTACTTGGAAAAGGTGCATGTAGTGTATTCCACACTGACAAGCCTACCTTTATAGTATTAAAGCCCATTAAAGGCCCAGATAATGATTTTTTAAGGTACATGCAAAAATACGCATTAAAGGTACACAGGATGTGAAATATACAGACAAGGAAAAGAGCAGTAATCTAGACTAATGAGCAGAAAGGTTGAGAAGATGAGGTTCCTCTACAGGGTTACTAGGATGACTCTCCAAGATAGAATAACAAAGGCATCAATCCAGTTAACCGTTGGAGTAGAAGCCAGCTTTTTCTGTGGCATTTCACTGAATAGAGACCACCCCCAGGCCAGGGGAAGATTATATCTCATAGCTGGCTTGAGGTTATCTGGGAATCCCTTTAGTCTTTTGTGCCAGAATTTGTTGCTGAGAATACAGAGGTCTGGACTTACAGACTGAAATATGGAGAAAATACAATACAAATAATAATAATAATAATAAAAAAAAGTATTAGGAAAAAAGTAGCACATTTCCAATAAAAAATAATTGAAGATTTACATTGTATTTTTGTTTATTTTTTACATGGTTGTCCTCTGGGGGAACCCTTAAGGGTTATACATAATAGATAGAACTCAGCAGTGTTTTTCCATTTCAGGAAGCTTCCATAACCTAGAATCTTTTCCAAAACCGTTTGTTAAGAACCCATCATTGGAAAAAGGAAAACTCTTTTCCCTCTAAATGAGTAAACAGTTATTATAAACTGAACTACATCATGGTTAAGAGTTGAGTTGAGAAAATTTTGTCCATGGTTGAATCCCCTAGCCCTTTAAAAACACTGACATTCATTAGGTAAGGAAATCGCTTAATTCAATGAGAGTTTACTAGTTTCATTTTACCAAAATATGCAAATAATAATAATAATAATAATAAGAGAGTAATGCAATAGTAAATACAAAATATTTTTTAAACATTGGTCTAATATTTAATTTACTTAATTGCATTTGAATTGTATTACTCCAGCTCCTCCATTGTTTCTGTAGCAGATCTGCAGCTTTGACTTTTTTTTTAAAGCAGGATAAATTGTACTAGGTTGGAAAAATTGTGTACAGATGCGAAATACTTCAATATATTTAATAGACTTCAATATATTTTGATATCTATAGTTGCATTTGAAAAAAAAAAATTTCAACAACAGGGGCTCTCCAACAATCAATCAGGGAATTCATTAACTGTAAAATAATCCCCAAATATTTTGTAAACAAGCTATTAAAGAATATTTAGAATACAGTACAAAACTATTTGTGAGTTTATTTGAGTTATAGAATCATAGAGTCGAAATCTACATGAATATGAAGATATGAAAGCCAAGCACTAAAGGAGTGTGTAGGTGCCTCTTTTGTGTTTTTTTTTTTTACATTATTTATTGTCCTAATACATTGGAAATTCTGAGTTTTGATTTCCATTGCTGCAACAAAATTGAAAATAAAAAACCTTGGCGCCACCTGCACATTAGGTATTGTACTTTAATTTAAATAGACAGAAAATATATTTAGCAAACTGCATTGATAAGGCATTTGATAGACAATAACACATCACACTTTCTCCTCATTTACACCAAAGTAGTTGATTCTCCAACGCATTTAATTAATAAAGGATAACATTGGGAACGCCTCCCAATGGTGTCTCTCATCTCATTTCTCCAACCACCTGCACTTTCATCATTGTTCTAATACAGAGTCAATATGAAGTCACAGGCCACAGGCGAGCCGCGTGATCAGGACCGGCGCAGCCTTTTAATTGAATTTTACGGCTTAATTAAACGTGTAACGTTTTACGCCGTAGGCTTGAGCAGGACTGTGTACAGATTTCACTTATTGGTTACATTCTGTCTTTACAACAGCCAATTAAACAAAACACACATTTACCTGTGAACTCTGTAAATATATTTATGTAGCCACAGAGCCAGAAATCACTTGCATTGGCTGTGGGCTTTGTCATTTGGTGCACCTCTGTAAGTGTGTAGCACTAACTGAATTACCACTGCACACTGATTTTTGACTCGAAATCAGAAATGTTATTTTATTGACGTTCGCAATAAATGAGTGCAAATATTTGCCAAATTTGATTTAGTCAAGTCAAGTTTTTTCCAATTGGGATTTTCACAACAAACATTGTCTCCAAGCAGCTTCACAGAATTTTAAGAGGTTAGGTGAATGATGTGTATTTATCCCTGATGAGCAGCCACGGCGACTGTGGCAAGGAAAAACTCTCTTAGATGTTATGAGGAAGAAACCTTGAGAGGAACCAGACTATTTGGTATAAACATTTATCAAATTTAACTCTGTTCATTATGATGCCATTCTGTGTATGTAGATTTTGTAAGAATGCTTTATTGATCCCACAGGGAAATTGTTATAATACAGTGTCCCTGGAGCACAGAGCTCAAGGGCCCCAAGGATGGCAGCTTGGCAATTCCAGGGCTTGAACCTCCAACTGTTTGATCAGTAAACTAGTAATCCTAAACCACTGAGTTACCTCTACCCTCTAGTGGCTGGTGCAATGGATAACGCTGCTCTGACATGGTCCTCCTTGCGTCCTCCTTGTGTCTGTGTGGGTTTTGTCTGGGCGCTCTGTTTTCCTACGACCTCCACCCAATTCTCACTTGCAGTTCTAATCCAGTTATGTGGTATACCTTCTATTTCACTCCCTTTCAGTAATTCTTACTCCCCAGAGTCACCATGGATCCTGAGACAATCCCAAAAACTCTGGGCCTGTGTCAAAAATATACCTAGAGCCGCAGAACTAAGTCTCTACACCCACACCGCACCTCACAATGTCATGTGATTTTTGGCGCACCTCTCATGGCACTCATTGTCTTACTTTTGCCTTTCATTGTTGTTGTTTTGCTCGGTTGTCCTCTTTATTATGTGACAGCATGAGGCAGGATTACACCCTGGATGTAACACCAACCCAGCAGAGTTCTTTGCACACACTCATTTATACCTAGGAATGATTTACATTTTTTGACCTATCGATATATATATTTATTTATATAACTATATAACTATATAACTATATAACTATATATATATATATATATATATATATATATATATATATATATATATATATATATATATATATAAATAATATTTTATTACATATAATTTTTTTACATACATAAAACTAATGAAAAGCAATCCAGCATTTTGGATTGTTGGGTTATTTTTGTATTTTTGAATAAAACTCTCCTGCTGTAGCATCTCACTGCTCAGAGCCACATACCTGGGTCAGTTTATTAAAAAAATGACAAGCTCAGGGGGCTGTGAGGTTTTCCGAGCACGTGACATTGGAATAATAATGCGGGAAACGTCGCAGTCCTGCACTGCAGTTACTCGCTGTGTCATCTGGGGCACTGAGCACAAACGGCAGCATGAGGAAAACCCCCTTCCTAAAAAAAATGAAAAAATACATGGCTGTATCCCAAATGCTCTATGAATGAAGCAAATGCTCTCCCACTCACACCCCCTCTAGTGCACTTTATATCTAATATGGAAAGATTTGGAATGCTGTTGTGTATGAATGTATATATATATATATATATATATATATATATATATATATATATATATATATATATATATATATAAATATATATATATATATATATATATATATATATATATATATATATATATATAAAATGTATCTGTCTGTCCGTCTGTCTGTCCGTCTGTCTGTCTGTCTGTCTGTCTGTCTGTCTGTCTGTCTGTTTGTGCCCGGTACCAAATGATCTACGGCCCTAAGATTATTCAGCGTATTTTAAGGATATTTATCTCAGTTTGTTTTTATTAAGTAAAATGTTCTTCATGCTGATTTTTTTCCCCACACGTTCATTTCTTTAAACAGCTCCGCATAATAAGACAATAAAAGGCTTTATGTTCATGTAGCTCTTTATTGTCTATGTTATTTTTCAGTTATATGAATGTTCCCGTGCCCTGTGCATAACTTAAAGCCAATATCTTATATAATCGATGGCTCTGAAAAGGCTGTCTGTGTCAGTGTCTGTCAGTAAATCCATCTGTTCGTCTCCCCTGACACACATTACACTTAAAGCCACTTTATTCTCCTACTAAGGCTTATTGACACAAGCAACTTCAAGCACCATCAATTTTCAAAGCCCAGAAAGTTCAATCACTACACAGTGAAAAGTATGATGAATGCGACAAGGTTGTCATGACATCAGCATCGAAAGGTTTTAACATTCAGGCAAAAACGGGTAATTGGATTATTCAGAAAAAACATTCAGGTGAGGCAATGTTCAAAAGATCATCCTAAAGAGGTGATAAACACCATTTCACACTTTTTATCTGTGTAGTGTTTTGGAACATACGTGAGTTACTTCCAGATCTCACTTAAAGCTTTAATCCAGAAACTAGGTGACTTTTGATTTAAACATTGCTGTATATTAGAAGAAGAAGAAAAAAAATGACACAAATCTTTATTTCTAATTAAACATTTAATATATTTTTTAATGGAAATGAAATGTAGAGAATGTAAATAAAATTGACAGCACAGTTTGGAAAAAAAGACTATCTCTATGTCACTGATATCATAAGCAATAGCTGTATTGGTTACAGGCTGATTATCTGCATTAGGCATTGACCTTTATTGTACTAGTGTACTAGTGTCTAGAATGGTAGAAATGACAATAAAAAAAAGCCTCTTGAATTGACTTGACTGTAAATGGGATTTTTTCTTTCTTTATAAACTCCAATCAGGCATAACATTATGACATTATAACATGAGCAGTGAAGTGAATACTGATTATCTTTTTATCAATGCACCTGTTAGTGAGTGGATTTATTTATTAGGCAGCAAATGAACATTTTGACCTCAAAGTTGATGTTAGAAGCAGGAAAAATGAGAAAGCCTAAAGATTTGAGCAAGTTTGACAAATTGTGATGTCTAGACGTCTGGGTCAGAGCATCTCCAAAGCTGCAGCTCTTGTGAGATGTTCCTGGTCTGCAGTGGTCAGTATCTATCAAAAGTGCTCCAAAGAAGGAACAGTAGTGAACCCGCGACAGGGTCGTCGGCGGCCGAGGCTCATTGATGCAGGTGGAGAGTGAAGGCTGGTCCGTGTGGTGCGATCCAACAGATCCAAATAGGTAGGTGGTTATAATGTTATCATGGTTCATTGTAAGATTCACTGAACTAGAAAACTTTGAGAATAAAATTGCATTAGTTGAATTGAAGTTTCTTTCTTTCTTTCTTTCTTTCTTTCTTTCTTTCTTTCTTTCTTTCTTTCTTTCTTTCTTTCTTTCTTTCTTTCTTTCTTTCTTTCTTTCCTTACTTTCTTTCTTTCTTTCTTTCTTTTTTTTCTTTCTGTCTTTCCTTCTTTCTTTTTTCTAAATAAATAAATATTATGAAATTCTAAACGAGAAGATCCGGGGCAACTTTTATTATAATAAAAATATAATTATACATATTATCTTACATGTTATATACATATTATCAAATAGTTTGGTAGAATGTAACATTTGCTTTTGGCCCATGGCACTTGATCAAGTTTGATTTTTGTTCTTCATAGCAAAAGGTTTGGGCACCTCTGCTATAAATGCATGATTTCTCACCAGCATCTATCTGGAGAAACCAGAAACCATAAACTGGCCTGATGAGTTTCTCATGATAGAAAACTGTTCTAAAGCACTGACACTCGAGACTTATTTCATTAAAGGGTGAAATATAACATCACCTTAGAAAAGTTCACTGAATGTAACTTTTTAAATAATATTAAAAACCTGTGTTTGGTACTGACCAAAAGACAGGAGGCAGAGCTGGAGGTGGCAGAGTTAAAGATGTGAAGATGAGATTTGCATTGGGAGTGACGAGGATGGACAGGATTAGAAATTAGTTTATTAAAGTGACCATGCAGATAAGACGTTTTGGAGACAAGGGGAGAGATGGTTTGGTCATGTGCAGAGGAGGGACATGGGGTACATCTGTAGAAGAATGCTGCAGATGGAGACTCCAGACAGGAGAAAAAGAGGAAGGCCAAAGAGGAGGTTTATGGATGTGGTGAGTGAAGACATGCAGGTAGTTGGTTTGAAAGAGGCAGATGGAGAGGACAGGGGGGTATGGAGACGGATGATCTGCTGTGGCGACCCCTAGCAGGAGCAGCCAAAAGAAGATGAAGAAGAAGAAGAAACCTATGTTCATCATTGTGAAAAAGTTGTGATTATGTTGGGAAACGATCCTGTGTTGAGTGCATTATTAAAAAACCTGTCACTTGAAATACAGCTCCAATTACTGTCACAGTCTCTGGTACAGAAAACTAATCAACACCGTATGTGCTACAAAATGATTAATAAACTTCAGTTATTTTTGTACAATAATTTCTGAATTAATTTTTCTAGTGCACTTTATTTCTAATATGGAAAGATTTGGAATGCTGTTGTATATATATATATATATATATATATATATATATATATATATATATATATATATATATATATATAAATAATGGACCAATACCCAGTCAAGGATATCTATCTATCTATCTATCTATCTATCTATCTATCTATCTATCTATCTATCTATCTATCTATCTATCTATCTGTCTGTCTGTCTGTCTGTCTGTCTGTCTGTCTGTCTGTCTGTCTGTCTGTCTGTCTGTGCCCTTTGGATAGGATCCCTGCTACAAAAGATTATTCAGCGTATTTTCAAGATATTTATCTCAGTTTGTTTTTATTAAGTAAAATGTTCTAAATGCTGATTTTTTTCTTCCACACGTTTATTTCTTTAATAATAAGACAATAAAAGGCTTTATGTTCATGTAGCTCTTTATTGTCTATGTTATTTTTCAGTTATATGAATGTTCCCGTGCCCTGTGCATAACTTAAAGCCAATATCTTAAATAATCGATGGCTCTGAAAAGGCTGTCTGTGTCAGTGTCTGTCAGTAAATCCATCTGTTCGTCTCCCCTGACACACATTACACTTAAAGCCACTTTATTCTCCTACTAAGGCTTATTGACACAAGTAACTTCAAGCACCATCAATTTTCAAAGCCCAGAAAGTTCAATCACTACACAGTGAAAAGTATGATGAATGCGACAAGGTTGTCATGACATCAGCATCGAAAGATTTTAACATTCAGGCAAAAACGGGTAATTAGATTATTCGGAAAAAACATTCAGGTGAGGCAATGTTCAAAAGATCATCCTAAAGAGGTGATAAACACCATTTCACACTTTTTATCTGTGTAGTGTTGTGGAACATACGTGAGTTACTTCCAGATCTCACTTAAAGCTTTAATCCAGAAACTAGGTCACTTTTGATTTGAACATTGCTGTATATTAGAAGAAGAAAAAAGTGGGTGGGATTTATTTATGAGGCAGCAAGTGAACATTTTGACCTCAAAGTTGATGTTAGAAGCAGGAAAAATCAGAAAGCCTAAGGATTTGAGTGAGTTTGACAAATTGTGATGTCTAGACGTCTGGGTCTGAGCATCTCCAAAACTGCAGGAGCATAATAAAACCCTGTCACATGAAATACAGCTGCAACTACTCTCACAGCTTCTGCTACAGAAAACTAATCAACACCGTATGTGCTGCAAAATGATTAATAAACTTCAGTTCTTTTTGTACAATGATTTCTAAATTCATTTTTATTAGAACATAAATTTCTAGGAACCTGGTCGTATTTTCCATGCATTTTAATCAACATTATCATCATCAGATGCCTTTAAAAAGATAAAATGAGGTTATTAATGATAAAATAGATGAAAATGTTATGAATTGTTTCTAACATTTTCAGTGAAATGAAATCAGTTTAGTCACATATGAAGTATGAGAACAGCAATCCACAAATAGGCCACAAAAAAAACTGACTTAAACTTAAGTAAATTAATTAGAGAAAAAGGGAACGCGATTTACACATTTTGTTGAACGTAATTATTTATTTGTTTTCGCATTCAATATTTTTCATTATTATCAACTGCGGTTGCCAAAGCAACTTCCTGGGAGTTGCCAGATTGGTCATTAGTCTGATGATTTAGATATTATAATGATTCTGTCTCTTTTCATTTCATAAAGCATTGTCGTTTTTTCTGTGATTCATGTGTTAATCACATTATGGTTAGTATTTTGTGATGAAATGCCACTATACTTTTAGATGAACAAAATAGCATAATATATTATAATACACATGCATACAATATAATGCACATTTCATGGATCCTGATAACTGATCCCATCCATTTACTGCATATGTGCTCATTTTAGTACAAATTCAAGGGTTATTTCATACATTACTGAGTCAGAACCCAAGTCTGTATGTTGGTCAGGAAAATTAGATGAAACCGACCAAAATATTAGAACAGCCAGGTACCTCTAGACAGACAGACAGACAGACAGACAGATAGATAGATAGATAGATAGATAGATAGATAGATAGATAGATAGATAGATAGATAGATAGATAGATAGATAGATAGATAGACAGACAAACAGACAGACAGACAGATAGAGGATTACTGTCTGATAACAGTAATATTTTTTAGGCTGAATGATCCCAGTGTCTGATCTCAGTGTCTGATCACAGTGATGATCTTGTGAATGGATAATTCCAAATCTCTGCAGCTATGCTCCAAACCCAGAAAGAAGTCTTCTCTGAAAAGTGAAATTTGGAGAAACAGATTACAGAGGATTATTGATTGGATGTCTCAGGTTGATAAATTAGTGATGTTGAATCATTGAACCCAATCTGGCAACCCATTTGTCAGTCGCGCGCCTCACAGTGTTCCAGTTGCAGTTAAATGGCTACACAATAAAACGCGTTGTCATTTCAGTATGTCCTAAACGGGCTTCCGTGACGCATTAGCGGATTATATTAGCATGGGCTGAATCAAATGTATGCACTAAAAGAGAGGAGATTCGAGCTTTATCTTCAGGGCCATTGGTTTACTGGCTGCTAGTTAGCCTGCTAGCTAAGATACAAATATGACATTCTTTGTTAGCCGGCCGGCTAATATTTGTAGACCTGTTTAAATGTGTTTAAACTTCACGTTACCGGTTTGCACATTTTTTGGCGTGAATAACACACGTTTCCAGGAAGACGTTGTCGTTTTCTCCCTTCATGTTTGCAGGTTAAACAATGAGGAACAAAGATGAACCCGAAATTCTTGCGGATTGTACCGGTAGGCAGAAAAAGTCTGGCTAAGTTCCAAATGTTTTTCGAATGTCTGTTTAGGGGCACTACCAAGGGCGCAACGTAACGTGCTCGTGCTCTCTTTGTAGTGCTCTTTGGTAGCAATAGGGAGTGAATTGGAACACAGCCTGTAGCTCAGTCTCACCTCAATGTCTGGAAGGTGTCTTGTCTAAATCATGCTAAGGAACATTGATGTCATGGTTATTTCGTAATTGTACAATA
The DNA here is from genome assembly GCF_014805685.1 of Silurus meridionalis. Classification (NCBI taxonomy): domain Eukaryota; kingdom Metazoa; phylum Chordata; class Actinopteri; order Siluriformes; family Siluridae; genus Silurus; species Silurus meridionalis. Next base: position 3,141,932 of record NC_060894.1, on the reverse strand, counting down.
GATGTGGTCGACAATGGAGTGTATTTTATGATTTTTCTTGTGTGTTTAATAGTGTCAACTTTATAAAAAAATGAAATCAATCCAATGCAATAAAAGCCTCCATCATCATCATCATCATCATCATCATCATCATCATCCTGCTTCATTCACACGAAGTCATCACCATCCAATGATATTTTCATATTAATTATGATATTGCTGTATTGATATAACTATTATAATGATCTTATTATGAGCTAATTAAAAGGTAATACATGCTTTCCAAGTTCATACCCTAAAATTAGAACCCCCCTTTGTTTTTTGATTTTTTACAGACAATACAGTACCTGAAACCCCAGAAGCCAAGCGTCCATCTAAGCCCGGCCCTGTTAAACCCTCCGATCCTGCACTGATGGACTCTGCGTCTTCTGATTCGGAAGTGGAGATATCAGGAAGCTCTATGATCACGATAGGGTAAAGCGGTAGATCTGCACCAACACTTCGATTATGTCACATCAAGAAAAGACCTAGCAGCACTTTTTGGTGTTCTCTAGGCCGGGGAAGAGCAACACAACTTCAACTCAGGACCTGTACATGTTGTATGAGGAAGAGAACGAAGCAAGAGAGGCGAAGATGGAGACGTCTGACCACGAAAGCCGGGAGAAGGAGACGGTAAGGATCACATGATGTGTTCTTGAAGAGAACTTTACTTTGTCTGTTGTTCCCCCAAGTTAAACTGTTCCTTAATGGTGATTGTTTGTTCTTCCAGGAGACCAAACATGAACACGCTTCATCAGTGAAGACATCTGGAAACGGAGGTGCTGATGAATTCACTCAGTGGCTCATAAACTTTTCCCTGGTTTCCTGTTTTGCTGTTTTCCAGATGATCAGCTGGGATTAGTTATAAGTGGTGTTTAACAGCTCGTCTCATTTCCTGGGCCTTGTCTGTCTCAGTGGCTTTGATGGATTAGCTTTAAAGTCATGAATTGACGTTTTATTTTTATTTTTTTCTCAGATTCAGTGTGTAAAAGGAGGCAAGAGGACATGAATGACGATTCCCAGGAAAGCAACATGAGCAGCAAGAAGAGGCGCGAGTCAATTGTGAGATTGTGTTGCCTTCACATACATCTCTGAGGCTCTCGGTCCTAATTCACAGCTTTAGTGTCACTCCATCTTAATTCATTTATTTATTTTCATTTGGTTCAGAATTCTTACAGTCTGTAAATACGTATTAATAAAAAATGAATAATTTCTGGGAAGCCATGTTTAGGATTTTTTTTATCTCCAAAAATATTAGATCTATCTACAGAGCTTGTTTTTTTTTTTTAGAGACATGTGCATGTTCCTTTTGCTCCCATGCAGCAAACTGGGTCATGTAACAGTATTTCCTTTAAGCAAACAAATCTCTAGAAATCCGGATGTTCCGATTTATGTTCATTGAAAAATCCTCCTTTAGCATGAAGATCAGCTTTACACGCTCTCGGCAACTGAACAGTTTAACATTTAGCTGAAATGCTTTACTCTTGTAAAACTCATCAGAGATGTTCTTCACTAGTTGGAGATTTCGTTCTTGTGATCCAGTTCATCTCAGAGCAGTTCAGTAGGACTTAGGTGCGGTGACTGGGCAGGCCGTTCCATGATGGATATCACTCCAGACGACTGTCCAGACGGAATTGCATGGTGCTGAAGTATGGAATGGGAACCATTGGGTTCAGTTTTCCTTTCACCATTTTACCTACATGTAGGCATCAGGCGTAACATTATGAATGGTGACGTGAATAACACTAATGTCTTCACCGTGGCACCTTTAGTGTTAGTATAGTAGTATGTTTTAACTTTGGATCTGCATTAGTCCAAAATGTGTCCAAATTTCACGTGATAATTCTGGAGATATTACGTGGTAAATGTGGCTTCTGTTACACAAGGCACGTCCTGCAGTCTTCAGTTCTTTTAGTCGCTTTAGTATTTCAGTCTGAACAGGTAAATACAGAAGGTTTCTCTTCTCCATCGTGTCACAGTGATGTTCCTGATCAGGTGTATTGCGATTCCTCCACTACAAAGCTGCGAATGTGAAAATCGCATTAAAAAACAGCTCAAGGACAGAAACATTATTGCTTTTCAGTCATGGCAGCTGCTGGCTTATCGGTTAATCTTTTCCCCCCGCAGTGATGGACGGCTGCCTGGTCGGCTTATTTGTTACTTGTCGTCGTGAATTCTCCGGAGACGTGCGTGTGGGAGTTTTGGGTCGTGCCGCTTTGGAGACGAGGGATCGAGACTGCATTTATAAACTTGCTTTTGCCGCTTGAAATGCACTCATCTTAGAAACTGATGAGAAGGAGATGCAGAACATTTTACACTTTGATATTTACAACCTTTTGGGCGGTAACATTATAAAACATTGCATGATATGTTGCAACTTCATGTAAAGAAAAAATTTTAATGTAATAAAAAAAATTGGGGAAATGTTTGCTATAATCAGAGATGAAACAAAGGTTGCTAATGTCTCAACTGTGAAAATTTAGATACGGTAGCTTCTGTCTATTTTTTTTACAGTCATAGTGAAGAAGGTGTGGCTTCTGTATTAGTCATAGTGAAGGAGGTGTGGCTTTTGTATTACAGTTGTAGTAAAGGTGTGGCTTCTATATTACAGTCGTAGTGAAGGAGGTGTGGCTTCTGTATTAGTCATAGTGAAGGAGGTGTGGCTTTTGTATTACAGTCATAGTGAAGGTGTGGCTTCTGTATTACAGTCGTAGTGAAGGAGGTGTGGCCTCTGTATTACAGTCGTAGTGAAGGAGGTGTGGCTTCTGTATTACAGTTGTAGTGAAGGAGGTGTGGCTTCTGTATTACAGTTGTAATGAAGGAGGTGTGGCTTCTGTATTACAGTCGTAGTAAAGGTGTGGCTTCTATATTACAGTCATAGTGAAGGAGGTGTGGCTTCTGTATAACAGCCGTAGTGAAGGAGGTGTGGCTTCTGTATTACAGTCGTAGTGAAGGAGCCGTGGCTTCTGTATTACAGTCGTAGTGAAGGAGCCGTGGCCTCTGTATTACAGTCGTAGTGAAGGAGGTGTGGCCTCTGTATTACAGTCGTAGTGAAGGAGCCGTGGCCTCTGTATTACAGTCGTAGTGAAGGAGGTGTGGCCTCTGTATTACAGTCGTAGTGAAGGAGCCGTGGCCTCTGTATTACAGTCGTAGTGAAGGAGCCGTGGCCTCTTTATTACAGTCGTAGTGAAGGAGCCGTGGCCTCTGTATTACAAGTAGGTGCGGCCTCTGTATTACAGTCTTAGTGAAAGTGTGGCGTCTGTATTACAGTTGTAGTGAAGGAGGTGTGGTCTTTTTATGTAAAATAGCCACACTTCCCTGGACGCCATGTTTTTTCCCCTTTTCACATTGTGAGGTGAAGTGGCAGCACTTGACTTTATTACAACTTGTAAATGATTATTTACAATCTGCCTCAAACACAACATTGGAACGAAGCAAATAAGGTAATGTCATTTTTCAATCAGCAGGATACTGATTACATCATTCAAGATGAATATGATGTGTGCTTTTAGTTCATGTTTTCTAGTTCCTTAATTTTTCCAGCTAACTTTTAAAAGCTATTGGACTGGGCATGGACATTTTTTATTTTTTATGCCAAGATCTAATTTCAGCGAAAAGCTGCTTACCTTTACATCATAATAAATTGGATAGGACTTACAACAGCACTCAAGATGTTTGAAATAAAAAATCAATATCAGTCAGGTTTGGTCTTTCCAGCCAAAAGGTATCATTATCTGAACGACTGAATTGATCAGTGTGTTAAGAGCTTTTAGGTCATACAGCAGTTTTATGTACTCTCTGTAGACTGATGATTCGGCTGATGAAGGACCTGAGCCCAGCTGGAGGGAGCAGGAGAGCATGGTGAAGAAGCTGCAGCGTAATTTCCCCCATCTCAACAAGGAGGTGAGTGAGCGGTGTACACAAAAAAACGCTAGAGGAACTATTAAAACTTTAATGTAGAACTTTTCCATTTTCCTTTAAGAGAAAAACTCCTTTAGAAAGCCAAACAATTAATCCTCCAGACAATCATCCAAGCCTTTGGACCTTTCTGATCCTTGTAAAGTAGGTGTGGCCTCTGTATTGTAGTGTTTGTGAAGGAGGTGTTGCCTCTGTATTATAGTTTTAGAGAAGAAGGTGTGGCCTATTTATTGTAGTTTTTGTGAAGGGGGTATAGCCTCTCTATTGTAGTTTTAGTGAAGGAAGTATGGCCTCTGTATTGTAGTTTTAGTAAAGGAGGTGTGGCCTCTGCATTACAGATTTAATGAAGGAGGTGTGGCCATTGTATTATAGTTTTAGTGAAGGAGGTGTGGCCTCTGTATTGCAGTTTTAGTGAAGGTGTGACCTCTGCATTACAGTTTTAATGAATGAGGTGTGGCCTCTGTTACATTGTTGTGAAGGAGGTGTGGCCTCTGTATTACAGATGTAGTGAAGGGGTGTGGCCTCTGTATTACAGTTTTAGTGAAGAGGGTGGCTTCTTTACAGTCGTAGGAAAGGTGTAGCCTAGCTTTTTTATTGAATATAATTAAACTGATTGTATGAAATTCATTATCAACATCTCGATCACATTATAAATGTACTGTATCCGAGAGGCTCTAAATCACATAGTATTCAATTGGCTGCTTACAACGGTATCTTTCATATCTCTGACTCTCCAAACTAGACATGCACACCTTGCACATATGTGTGTCCTGTATAGACTGTTAAATTTGACAAGTGTTCCCGCAGGAGCTACGAGACGTGCTTCATGAACACAGCTGGGTTATCGAGGATGCCCTGGAGGCACTGCGCATGTTCTCGGAACACGGTGAGGACTTCCTGCTGCTTCCTTTCTGCCTGACTGACAAACTGTTTGAATTAGGAAGACCCACGAGCTCATGGTGTTGTAATAAAGGATGCTTTTGAACAACGTTTGCAGCAGCTGTAATTTGTATGTCGGGCCGCACTCCGTGTTCGTAAGCTCAGACGTTCCCGCAGCACCTGCGCTGCTGTTTCAGCATTTCCTGACAGGGACTTTAATAAACCGTATTTCACCATAATAGGACGGAGGTGTTGAACCCGGGCGCTCTAAATTGGTTTTGCTCCAGCTCTCAGCACACCTGAGGCAGGTCATCAAGGGCTGTGCAATTTTGAATAACAGGGCAAGATTTGTTTGGTGCTGGAACAGCACAAAAACCCTAAAAAATAACCCTGATGGCTTGGTTTCTTTAGGACAGTGTGGAAGAGCTGGACAGAAATTTACGAAGCTTTTATTCAAAGTGACTTACAGGTGAGACGGAATGCAAACCAGGGACTCATTGTTTACTGAGAAAGTATAGAAAATACAACAAAAAATGTCTCTTTTCATGCTGCCTGAGACTTTTGAGTGCACTGTATTATGTGTAGGAAATAAAAGTGCATTTTTTTTTTAGGAGGAATATTGATTATAAAGATTACCATAAAGTTTAGACAGTTTCTGATTGATTAATAATCTCTTTTACTCAAGTGTGCAAGCCTTCCTCAGCTAATGAACACGTCCTGTAAATACATTATAGTGGATATTCGTCCATAAACTCCAAAACAACATAGACTCCGCATACATATTACCTTCTATGGATGTTAACGGGAATTAATGGGAATGAACTGGGAATTTTCAAATGTAATGACTAGCCATTAACAGTGGACCTAAATGTATCTTGCAGGATAATTTTAAAAACAACCAGATTTATTGCAAGTACTGTTGAATATCTACCCTGCATATTCAGCACACTTACTGCAGGGTCACTGAGGCCACACCCCCTAGATGCACTGTACATTCTTCCATAACATAATGCAGAGAGTTTCTTGAATCCTGCACACAAAATAATGTAAAAAAAAATAAGCGGTGAATATTCACGCAAATTACATGAATATTACATAAATATATGTTCAAAACCTTTTTGTGCTGCGTGTGAGCTATTCTGCAACAAAATTATACTAACAAATAAGTAAAAAATTTCATTTTCTATATCTGTGTTAGTTTGCATGCATATCAGTTTATTACCAAACAAAATAGAATAGCCTTTTTCACATGAACATTACAGCGGAATTCTTTTTTCACATATCCCAGCTTGCTCATAATCTGGAGCCAGAGCGCCCCTGGAGCACAGGGGGTTAAGGGCCTAGCTCAGGGGCCCAAGAGTGGCAGCTTGGCTATACCAGGACTTAAACCCCTGATCTTCCATTGAGCAACCCAGTACCTTAACCACTGAGCTACCACTCCCCAGATGTTTATATTTATGTTTGTATATGCTACAGTTTATATAAATTTCCCCTGGTAAGTTTCAAATTTGGAATGTTTCCAAAATTCCCCAAATGAGGTTCCCATGGAAAGTTTCTAGAAAGTTTTTTGGCAAGTTTCTGCCCCTTTGCAACCTTAGCAGTAAATCATTTCCCCATATACATCATCATTATCTTCTCTTATCCTCTTAGTGGTGGAATGCAGCAGCGATGACTCTGACTCGGAACCCGTGCCTTCCTCTGAAATCAAAAGCACAAATCCCACGTCGAACCCCGGCACCTCTGCAATACCTCGGGTCCCTGTCAGACCCTTAAACGGCGACAGAGACGCTCGGGCGATGAGGAGACGGAACACGAGAGAAATCCAGAAGCAAGACAGCAGCTCGGAAGACAACACCAGTGACTTCGAGGCGTCGCCCAGACCTTTGGACATGGACTCGGATTCAGATGAAGCCGATGAGAAGCTTCCCAGATTAAAGGCTCAGATCCTGGTCTTCTTCCAGAAGGCCACGGTGGACGAGCTGACTCTGATCGCAGGCTGCTCTTTGAAGAAAGCTCAGAAAATCATTGAGCTGAGACCGTATCAGACGTGGAGCGATCTAGTGAGTGGTTCCTCTTTCACTCTTTACTTTTTGTGTTTTTTGTTTCTTATCTGCATCTTTTCAGTTTATCAACTAGAACGATAAATGGTAGCCAGCAATGCATTTAACTTAGCAGTTCGTATGAGAGGTGGATTTTACCGATACCGATAGCTATGTTGGATACTCCAACAATTAATTTTATTACATAGAAAGTGTCCAAGAATTTGTGACTGATATTTTCTATGTAGACTATTTCTCCTCTCTAAACTGTTTCTCGAGCGCGTTCTCTTGCACCGCTGCTGCTACGTGAATATGACGTATCACAACACTATGGAGACTGAGGCGTGTTCTGAGATACAGATATTATGGCAGAGGAAGAGCTGCATCTTCCTGCAGACACAACAGGAAAAGAACATCTGGCTTTATTAATTTTTTTTTTGCACTTCAAAGGCGTGTTTGTAAAAGGGCCATGCCTTAGAAGTCAGGACGCACTTAAGTAAATTGATGATTTGCTGTCTGTCTGAACCAAAGAGATGCACATCGCATTGGCCTCAGGTTATGGAGATGCACATCCCTATTTTATAGACCATCTTGTATTAGACATTACAGCATCTTTATGCTTATATGATTAACCATGTCAGAGCATTCCTCTGTATTAAGAAAAATCTGTTTTCCACAGGATGAAGTCCTACACAGAGGTAACGGCCTGTCTGCGGATCTGCTCGCTGGCTGTCGAGAGGTCCTGAGGGAGCGAGAGGTGGTACAGGGGCTTATGGTCAAGTGTGAGGAAATTTCCAGAAAGATGACCGGATTGGTGCAGAAGGGTCTGGGATCGATGAGGCAGCCTCACATCCTTACCAGCACGTGGGTTTGCCTTTCGGTTGTTGTTTTTTGCCTTTCGGTTATTGTATTTCTAAATAATCTGAATTATTCCATGATTATCCTCTGTGCTGTTTTTTAGATTTGAGCTGAAACCGTATCAGCTGATTGGCCTGAGTTGGCTGACCCTGCTTCACAAGAACCAGCTGAATGGAATCTTGGCGGATGAAATGGTACAAAAAAATCTCACACACTCCTCGTTATATGCTCATTATAATTCAGCTCTCTTCGTTTTATAACAGTGTAACAGAACAGAAAGTATTGTTTTAGTACTTCTGTGTCCTTCATGTTGAAATACAAAGGGTCTTGCTCTAATGTTGTAGCTTGGCAGCATTAAAAACATTCTTTCAGTGTCAGATTTGTTGTTCACCTTCTCGCACACTGTGCGCTCTAAGTACAAATTTTATTTATTGCATCATCATTATAGGCTGTATATTAACTTATTGGGAGAAAACCAATAGTCTATGAATCTTCGACTATTCGGGGTCAATCCTGCCATATATACACAGTGCAGAATGTGAACATGGGCATATTTTCTACTTGGGTTGTTTTGCTGAGCAGGTTCTTGGTCCAAATAATGCTAATATATTGATATCCTGGACCCATAAATTGCTATGACAGGATTATGCATGATGATGGATTTAATAGGAAAAAAGGAGAAATCTACAATATTTATTTTTTTTTGTTTGCAGGGTTTGGGAAAGACCATCCAAGTCATTTCATTCCTGGCACAGCTTTATCAGGAAGGGAACAGAGGACCGCATCTCATCACAGTGCCTTCTTCCACGCTTGGTGAGAGGAGCGATTGGCATCAAGCATACCTTTTTAAAACATTTGCGCTTCATCTGAAATTTTTTTCCTGTTGACAGATAACTGGGTTCGTGAGCTTAACCTTTGGTGCCCGAGCTTTAAAGTGCTGGTTTACTACGGTAAGGTTTAGAGCAGTAGTGATGAGACTTGATTAATTGATTTTTGTGAACTGTAAAGTCACCTATCCCATGGTGTCTGTGTAGGGTCCGTCGAGGAACGGAAATGCATCCGCTATGAGATCCTGAACGAAGAAGTGGATTATAGCATCATCGTCTCGACGTGAGTCTTTTGAGCTGCTTTGTAACATGACTAGATAAAGAATAAAGATATTCAATTTAAATTCGTCACTATACATGTCTCCATTATGAGCGCGCCAATGGCAACGGTGGCACGAAAAAACTTCCTGAGGAAGAAACCTTGAGAGGAACCAGACTTAAATGGGAGCCCGTTCTCATCTGGGTGACACCTGATGTTTATTCCTTACAATTTTCACATAAAGTGTTTTGTTAAAGTTACACGCTGTTACTGAGACATGAGTGCTAAACCGTTACACTGGTAGTTCAAATCCTTTGCAGCAAAACTCTTCATAATAATTGCAGGCCGAAGCCATATTCATGGTTACCACATGATACCATTCACAGTAATCACAGATGGATTTGATCATTCAAGAAATAGGAATGGTTCCATGCAGAAGCTCATAGCGATGACTCCAGTTGATGTTGAATCACTTCGAGAAACGATAAGAAAAAGTAAAAAAAAAAATGGTACTATGGTACTGTATTTCGCATAAAAATGAAAAATTAATGCAGCTCTCAAAGGTATTGATGCATGGCAGCAGAGTTTGGAATCGATCTATTCAGTGCTGTAAGACCGATTGGAAAGCACGTGTTCCTGTAATCCCACACATCAATGCAGGACCTCGAGCTGTGTGGGAAATTCTCCTAAGAAACGAAGTAATAACAGTGAAACACTCAATAGATCGGGAAGAAAAAAGGCGCTTCATATGGTCACATGTACTTTATAGAACATATCCCAATGATGTTAGGAAGCTGGGTTTAAAGTGCAAGGTCAGCTATGTTACAGTGGGCACAGGGGGTTAAGGGCCATGACCTTCCAATCAGTAACCCAGAGCCTTAACCACTGATTATCTCTTTATCATGGCACCTGTTAGTGGGTGTTATTTATTAGGCTGCAAGTAAACATTTTGTTCTTAAAGTCCAGGTGTTAGAAGCAGGAAAAACGAGCAAGCGCTGGGAGTTTTACAAGGACCAGATTGTGATGGCGCAATAAATAACGTGCACTTAGTATGATTTTCCAGTGAACTCAAAACTAAACGCCACTCGTGTGCCTTTGATGCAGGTGATGCTAGAAATGTTACAGTTGTTAGAAATTAGCAGAACATGCATAGCTAATGATAAATTACATCACTGATAAGAATGGACGCGTGTATATGTGTGTCGATGGGTCACTTATCGGGACCAGAGACCGGGTATAACACATTTAAAAAAATGTAGCAGATTTTTGGAGAATCTGTATCTCTAGACATTTCAAGCTTTGTATACATATATTTATTGTAAGGCAAGTATTCACTGAAATGGGGCAGTGCGAGCATCCTGGTTGTTTTCTTTATTTTACAAAAGCACAGCGTTTTGTTGTTATTAGGAGTGTATAGAAATAAAAGTAGACCCTTTACAGATTTAAATAATGTATTGCTCTTATCAGTACGGTCAAAAAAGACAGAGTAGTTTAAGTTCGTTTCGGCGTTATGAAAAAAAAAAAAGCCAGAAAACACACTGGTGCGTTTGTCGCCCCCCAGGGGGTTAATGGCTTAATTAGGCAGTTAATTTGTTTTCTTGTTTTATTTTCTGCTTATGTATTGTTTATTTTTACACTCGCAGATACAACCTGGCAATCGGGAACTCCAGCGATCGCAGCCTGTTCCGCAAGCTCAAACTGGAATATGCTGTGTTCGACGAAGGACACATGCTGAAGAACATGAGCTCACTGCGCTATCGCCATCTCATGGGCATCAACGTAAGTAAAATGCATGTGGTAAAGGTGTCCCTGGAGGGGTGGAGCATCATTATGAGTGTGTGTGTGTGTGTGTGTGTGTGTGTGTGTGTGTGTGTGTGTGTGTGTGTGTGTGTGTGTGTGTGTGTGTGTGTGCGCTCTATAGGCCAAATATCGGCTGCTGCTGACTGGAACGCCGCTGCAGAATAACCTCCTAGAGCTGATGTCTCTACTTAACTTCATCATGCCCAACATGTTCTCCAGCAGCACCTCACAGATCGCCAAGATGTTCTCTATGGTAGGAAACTCTATACAATGTTCCACTCAGCCCTGATGCATTTTGGAGTGTAGGTTAGAAACGAACAGTAAACCTTCTTTAACGTCGGGGTTGAATGCTGCAATCTGATTGGTCAGAAAGTGCTCAGTGTTCTTGTGTAACGTGACTGAAAGGTTCATATCTATAGTATCTATGGAACCAACACAACTTGTAAGGCAGATGATCTAAGTGGTCTAAGTAGAATAACACTCTAGGAACACCTTGGACGTCTGATCGAAAGGTCAGGGGTGCAAATCCCTGCACCACCAACCTGCCACTAATGGGCCCTTGAGCAAGGCCCTTAACTCTCATCTGCTCACTTGTCAAAATGGGATAAATGTAAGTCATCCTCGATAGGGAATCTTAAAAGCATTATTTTTGTATAGCATCACAGAATGTCATGTATTAGTCTTTATAAAATAATATAGGGGTGTAAAAAGTACAAAGAATTCACGGTTCGGTACATAACTCGCTTTTTAAGTCACGGTTCGGTACAATTGGGGGAAGAAATGCACAACCCTAGAATAAATCAAATCAATGAGCTAAAAATTTCACTCATTCCAGTTTCTCAACATTATTTATAACACTATAATCTTTGAAGATTCTTATTAGGAGTTGAGAATCCTGTATTATTCAGTGATCCTCAAAAAAAAAACCCTGAATAATCCTTTAAAACTAAAACTGTTCTTGGCTTCCTTGGTTTAATTCAGGCTTAAACTCCTTTAATTCAAGACCAGTCAAACAAGCTAATACCCATAATAGCCGAATAGTAAATACAACTGAATTTCCATCTCTGTAACCACAGCTCTCGGGGTAAAGGATAAACCCGGGCCTTGCCAGTGTATTACATTTAATGGTTGAACTGCTCAAATCAGCAAGAAAACTAAACATAGAATGTAAACATGGTTTCAAAATAAATCTCTTTTCCCAAAAGCAGATTTGCACCAAAGCTCTGAGTCTAATGTTATGAGCAAGTAATTAAATTCTCTCGTACACAAAAAGGTTTTCTGCCTCGGAGCACCGTCCAGTTTTTCCATATCTGGAACATAGTGATTTAAAAGTCGTTTATCAAAAATAAACAAAAGCACAGACGGAATTGTACAACTAATACACTTTCTGGACAAAAGTATTGGGACACCTGACTTTTTCCAGCCATATGTGGTTCATAACATTATGGCCACCTAACTAATATTGTGTTGGTTTCCCATTTTGCTGCCAAAACAGTCGTGACCTACTGAGCATCAACAGCATGAACATCTTCAGCAGTTTGAGCTACAGGATCTCGTCTGTTGGAATCGAACCACACGGACCGGCCTTCGCATCCCCACGTGTATCAATGAGCCTCGGCTGCCCACGACCCTGTCGCCGGTTCACCACTATTACTTCCTTCAAGCACTTTTAATAAATACTGACCACTGCAGACCAAGAACATCCCACAAGAGCTGCAGTTTTGGAGACGCTTTGACTCAGACGTCTAGACATCACAATTTGGTCTTTGTCAAACTCGCTCCTTACACTTTACCATTTTTCCTGCATCTAACACGTCAACTTTTAGGACAAGATGTTCACTTGCTGCCTAATAAATCCTACCCTCTAACAGGTGCCATGATGAAGAGATCATCATTGTTATTCACTTCACCAGTCATCATGTTATAATTGGTGTAGGATCAAGTTTTCCCTTCACTTGACCTAAGGGACCCGAGCATGTTCCTGTTCCAGCATTACAGTGCTCCTGTGTACAAAGCCAGCTCCATGAAGATCTGCTTTTTCTAACAGCAAATTTTAACAGCTGATTCTAACAACAATTAAAGACTAAATGTGGAATGTGATGTTAAAAAAATGAATACTTCAATCTTATCTTTGGTGTCCACAAACGTTTGTCCATAAAGTGTATAATTCCACTATGGACTAAAATCCATAAACGTCCAGCTTCTGGTTTTGTTGTTTATTCTGAGAACACGGCGCAGCTGAACAGCTTAAGTAGCTTAACAATGTGTGTGGAAGTGATTATGGAAAGATTTGAGGGTGTATTTACTGGTAGACTTTTCATCATCCTTCAGCTTCCGTGCAGAAAATAAAAAGAAAGGATAAAGAATAAATTGTGGGTTTTTTTTTTTTTGTGCTTTTCATACTTCAGCTCACCTGATTAAATCCCAAAAGGAGCTTTAATTGAACATTTCAGACCTGGAAAAGAAGTGTGCAGTGATGTGGCTGTGTGGGATCAGGAAGAGAAATGCAGTCCTAAAGCGATGCCAAGCTGAGCTCATTTTGTGTGTGTGTGTGTTTGTGTATTTGTATGCGTATGCGTATGGGTGTGTATTTAGAAATCCTCGGAGGAGCAGAGCAGCTTTGAGAAGGACCGGATTGCTCACGCCAAACTCATTATGAAACCCTTTATCCTGCGGCGTATCAAAAGCGAGGTATTGCGCAGCCATGTGCATGTGAGCCCATGCAGATTGTGTTCGTGTGTGTTTGTGTGTGTATTGAGGTGGGGGTATGGGGCACATTAACTCTGATGCATTATACATCAGCGTATGCTCTTTTGAATTCTCAATTCTGATTGGACGGATAGATTTTCAGTAACAGCAGCCCTGACTGTGCTTCCAGCTGCAAGGCAAAACCACAGGATTTGATTAATGTGCTTGTTCTAACATTAGCGTTTCTGTTGTAACTGCTTTTTCACAGAGAGGAAGGAAGACACTCCATATAATCGAAGGAGTTTACTATTGATTGGAATTATACATTAATACAGAGGAGGTTTAGTTTATTGAACATGTCTGGAAGGAGTCTCCAGTGCCAGAGTTTTGTAACAGTTAGAGTTAATGAAGAAATAGTGGAGAAATGTAACAGAGTTATGGGGGGGGTTGGGGGTTAATCAATTTGCTGTTCTGGGCCTTAAATAATTTGAAACGTGTCTGAATTTTCCGATGTCCCTGTAACGCTACCTCTGATGCTTATTGAAATGCTTCCACAGCACTTTTTCGAATGATGTTGTTTGTTAGTTTCCGTCGTGGTGGTGTCAAGGGTGATGGGAGGACTAGACTCACACGGGCAAGAGAGCATGAACAGTGCCAGAGAAATGAGCATCGGAAAAAGGACCGCTCTAGGCTGTATTTTAGAAGCTTACCTAACTAACAGCAACAATCACGCCGACTACACTATGCTAAGTTATAAAAAATAAATAAAATACAAGGGGTGGCACTGCCCTCTAACCAAGGGAGTCTAAACAATAATTAAATCTACGTGGTGAAAAACTACGTAATAAAAATAGCAAACATCAAAACTAAAAACTGTAATGCTAGCAGGTACTTGCTCTTTATTGGTCCCATTTTTTCAGCCGCCGTGTAATTACAATTGACCGGTGACTCCAGCTATATGTGACGGCAGAGAGCCGGAGCGCAAAAAAGGGATGGGGGATGGGGGGGGACACAGTAAACAGCACAGACACGTAACATGCCTGACCACAAGGTTTTGATATAAGAAGCCTACTGAGCGTTTATGTTGTTCTCACCAGGTCCTGAAGCAGCTGCCTGCCAAGGAGGAGCAGACTGAGTTCTGCGCCATGAGCGAGAAACAGCAGCAGCTTTATGACACACTGTTCAGCAAACTAAAGCGTGCCGGCAGCACAGAGAGTATGTTGGAGGAAGACGATAATGATGATTATGATGATGAGGATAAAACACAAAGATTTTTTTTTTTATTAACAATACTCAGTATTAACTCATTTATATGATTGCAATCATACAGAATGTCATATTAACAAGATAATAATTTGTACCAATTAAGAGAAATTGTAACCAGAAGAGACAACAGCATGCATATTCATCATCTTGAGCATCCGTAATTCATTGCGAGACCCAGGCAAGACCGCTACTGTAATCATTTCTTATATTCCAGCTAGTCTCTGAGTAACACCCTGTCTGACATGTGTCCCCACACACAGAACGGGAGCTGACCAATGTCATGATGCAGCTGAGGAAGATGGCCAATCACCCGCTCCTGCACCGCCAGTATTATTCCAGCAGACGCCTCGCAGCCATGAGCAAACTAATGCTCAAGGTGTTTGCATATTATTCATTCTGACGTTATAATATCCACAGGCAAAATAGCAGATTGAAGCCTCATAATTCAATGACTGGTGAAGCCATTTGTCAGTGGACAGGTTATATAATATTTCTCATCATATAACACACATAAAACATGCTTCTAGACACTTTATATTTTTGCAAATAAACATAAATATCAGTAAATAAGGTTTGATTAGACGAGTATGAAGTTTGGGCAAAATACCCTGATTTAATACAAGACCCCTAGTTAATCAATATTCTTACCATCTTGTGACTTTTTTAAACAAAGCCTATATATATATATATATATATATATAATTTGTGGCATTTGGCAGACTCCCTTATTATCCAGAGTGACTCCCCAGGTCTCCCCAAATTTCTGCCCATATCGTGTAAATGAATATATTTTTTATATGAATACAATATATAAAATATTATACGTGGCGTTCCCTGAATTAATTGTGGCCTTACAGGAGCCGAGTCACCGTGACTCAGACCCAGTTCTGATCGAGGAGGACATGACTGTGATGTCAGATTTCGAGCTGCATCGTCTGTGCCAGCAGTACCCTACGCTGGTGGACCATCAGCTGACCACAGAGCAGCTGCTGGACTCAGGGAAGCTCCACCTCCTCACACCCCTTCTTACGGACCTCAAAGAACAAGTAGGTGCCTCCAGGGTGGTCAAGCACCAAACAGCTATTATTCAATGCTAACGTTCCATCCGCATCTCTGCATCTGACGCTTTGTCTTCCTCAGGGTCACCGCGTGGCCCTTTTCAGCCAGTTCACCATGATGCTGGACATCCTGGAGGTGCTGCTCAAACACCACAAGCACAGGTACATCCGAATGGACGGTTCCACGCCGATGAGCAACAGGTAAGTTGTCTCATTTTTTTAAATCGATCAGACAGTGAGTTATAACCACTTTACATTTAACAGGGTTCCTACGCATTTTGGAACAGTATGAAAAAGTATGGAATTTGATTTCCAGGTCTGGATTAGTATGGAAAAACAGAACACTATTGACAAATACTTGTTTCCAAACCATTGCCCTATTTGGTTTTCAAAAATATCGAGTTTTATTAAAATAAAACAGAGGGTACATCTACACTAATCGGGATACGTATGAAAACTGCATTTTTGTCTATTAATTTATTTTATTCGTGCTCATCCACATTAAAACGTCTGAAACCGCTCACGTCCTTGCACTGTGCACAAGCAAAACATAAGACGATTCGGCCTGCGTCATTTCCGTCTGCTGTTTTTTTTATAATGTTGCGGCAACGACAAAAGCCTCAGTTTCCGCAGTCCACACTGCGATGTAAACATTTCTAATTGATCCACTTTGGGGAGCTACGTTTTCGCTGCTGTTTCCGTCTGTGTGAACGGAAGGCCAAAAAACAAAAATATGCGTTTTCAAACAAAACATATTCATGTGTAAATGGCCAGAAGATGGAGTAAGGAGCTGACTCGCAGCGTTTCCAGAAGATCGGTGCTAGACCAGATCTGCACAGCTGTGATTGGTTGTTACGTTGTGATGCAGCAGTTGGCAGGAAATTACAGCACCCCATACCGTGCAACTAAACACATGGAAAACATCACAGATTCTGATTCTGATGTACATCAGGGATTGTAATGTAACGCATGTTATAGTTGGATTTCAAAATCATTATTTCAGATGTTAGATACGGTCTTAAAAACCTACAAGGCAGTCTGCATCTTTGAGTCTGGAAAAGTATATAACTTCACAATGAACAATGTATATGAACTCTGATTTAACCTTATTCAGCTCATCCCACGATCCATGTCCTCTGTCCATTACAACAGGATCGTGCTGATTGACCAGTTTAACACGGACCTGGACATCTTTGTGTTCCTGCTGTCGACTAGAGCTGGAGGACTCGGCATCAACCTGACGTCCGCTAACGTCGTCATCCTGCACGACATCGACTGCAATCCCTACAACGACAAGCAGGCCGAGGACCGCTGCCACCGTGTCGGACAAACCAGGTCAGAACTTGTGTATGAAGAGAGTGATGAATTCTCAAACTACTATTTAGGACATAGGATTGAAAGGACACTGTATGGACAAAAGTATAAGAACACATATCTCAACAAGCACACTCTAAAATCTAGTAGAACTAATAGTAGTGCGTATTAGTGTAGCTTTTAAGGGCTATTAGCATGACATTTGCATAAATTGATTAGCAACCTGTGTCAAAGTTAACGATTATAAATAAGTGCTATAAACAGCCTTTTGTCTGACGCAGGAATGTTAAAGTGATCAAGCTGATAAGCAAAGACTCTATAGAGGACGCCATGCTTCGCATCGGCCAGAGGAAACTCAAACTGGAGCAGGACATGACCGCCACAGAGGAAGGTGAGCTCTCTGATTAATCCCCAGTGACACCAAATACTATCACTGATCTAACATGACGTACTGATGTGATTAATTCGCCAACATCTGAGTCATATTCTGCATTCATCCAGGCGATGAAGACACCATTCCTGATGACATGGCCTCCCTCCTGAAAGCTTCTCTGGGACTCTGAAGAGCAGAGGAACACTGTGTGTGTTCGTGAAAGTGTTTCGTTACATTTCAACTGAGTACTGTAACAAAAATCAAGACTGACTGACTTGCTGTTAAAAAGGTGCACTGATTGTGTACGATTAAACCGGAGATGTAATTTTATACATTCTCTGGAATACTTCAACATTCTGGAAAGACTTATCATAATTTCTGGTTTAGTTTACAATTGTAATAAAGTATTGTACGGTTTGTGTTTTTTTTTTTTTTTTTGTTAAAAAAAAACCCTCAGTGTTTGCCAAATGTCTAAGTAATAAATACATATTACTGTTTTTCTTTTTTCCCCCCACTTACTTATGTTTTGTATTATTGTAGTCTTACTATTGCTCTTTAAAATATTAATAATCATCATCATTTTGATCTGTGAAAGAAAGATTATCTGGAAAACCATGTTTTGAGTGGAACATCCAATCCAGGTACAGCAAGTATTTTTTTATGCATAATTGCCTATTTGTACATGCAGTAATTGGTGTATACGATCATTGTTTTTATTATAACTTTTATTTAATTGCTATGAAGTATTACACAATACAGAGGTAACGGAAAAATCTCACAAAACCTCAATGATACCTTTTAAAAAGTACTGTATTGTGTTACATACAGTCTGGCGAATGTGTCGCACTCGATTACAAGAGACATGAAACTCACCATTTTCAGTCACGTTTTTTAACATTATTGAACTACTAACTACTAGTTTTTAATCGGCTTTAATGTGTGGTTATTTGGATATTAGTTATTTTAATTAATATTACTATGAATTATAACAAAATATTCTTATGAAAACTAAACGCACAGATCATGACGCGTAGCCGGCGTGGCGAAAGTGCTACCTACCATCACACGCTATTTCTACAATAGCTTGTTTGAACGTTGGCGCGAGTTTAAACCGAGATAAGGATAAAATTAGATAATAACGCAGGATTTGGGTCTCTGAGAATTCGAAACATATGTAAGTGGTTTTTTTTGTTGTTGTTTGTTTTAATAACTGTTTTATATTTAGATTTTATCTACAGAGTCAAATGCGCTTTAGAGTCTGTTATCGCTCGACCTGGAAGTCATTTTGTTTCAATAGTAAATTATTTTACCCAGGAAAGCAAGTAGAAGTAATATAAACCCCAATTGTGTGTTTTAAAAAAACAGTTTCTTAACATGAAAAAAACACGACCTAAACTCTTTGTTTTCTTGATTAAAATTACTTTTGATTCACGAATCGGTTCTTTTGACTCGGATCTTTTGATTCCTATCTTATATTTGCCCACTGAGAACCGACTCTTTTTTTTTTTTTTTTTTTTTTTTGCACAACGAGAGTCGACTGCTTTTTATGTGCACAATGAGAGACACTTTTGGTTCGCTAGAAGGTAAAGTAATATTAAATATCAAATCTTTAGCTATACTTAAATAAAGGGTTATTCAATATTTGTATAAGCCTATTCTGTTTCGAAATAAAAGCAATGAGTTAAGTGTCGACTCTTTGTATTGTCATCAGTAATGTACAGGTGTTCCTGGTGTAAAAAAAACAACAAAAAAAGGGAAGAGTTTGTTTCCACAAATGACATACAATTAGAAATGGAATCTTAATTTCCAATAAAATAATGAATAGGTCGAAGAAATGTCACTAGTATACTTATAATGCATTAATATTAATGCATTAATACTCGAACTTCACAGACAGACCTACGTTTGTTTGAAAAATTGTTTACATTTTGTTTCAGTTTAATGTCACTCTTCTCTGTACACCACCAATCTAAAGTTGGGACACACCTTTGAATGTGAATTTTCTTTATTTTTAGTATTTTCAGCGTTGCACAGTAATACTGAAGACATCCAAATAATGAAATAACATGTATTAAATTGAAAAAGAAATTTGTTAAGCAACCTACTACACTACACATTCAGGAACCTTCCATTTAGCTTCTGTACATCTAACACATGACATGGTAATGAAAACCAAAAAATCTTACATTTGGACTGATCAGACGAAAGGACTGTTTTCTACCGATCTAATGTATATTCTTTGAGGTTTTTTTGGCCCAAGCAAGTCTCTTCTGCTTGTTGTTATTCCAAAGGTTTTTTTGCCGCATTTTGACAATGAATGACTGACTCACGCAGTCTCCTCTGAACAGTGGATGTTGTAACATTTATGTAAATCTGTGGGGGTTTTTTTGAGGCTGGTAATTTTAATAAACGTATCCTCTGCAGCAGAGGTAGCTCTTTTACACACTGCACTGTGTAATATACAGTAGGTTTACTGGCGGTGATATTTTGTGTTTTGTGAATTTGTCCTTCACTGTCTTGTGTCTGTCTTGCACTGTCTGCACCAGGTTGCACACGATGCACTTTATGTGGCGAGGACACTTACTAGTCCTCAGCTCTGTGTTTTCTGTTATGTAGCTTTATGTTGTTAAATGTAGCACCAGGGTTCTGGAGGAACGTTGTCTCATTTCTCTGTGTACTGCGTCAGCTATACAGTGTATGGTTGAAATGACAATAACAGCTTCTTGATCCTCCTTTCCTGGGACGGTGCTCATGAGAGCCTGCTTTATCATAGTGTTTGATGATTTTGGCAACTGCATAATTTCTTGCTATAATATGAATTTGTACAGTATTTGTAATAGCATTAATAGGGCTATTGACACTGTACTCGCTGTACTCTTTCCTCTGCACAAGACCATTAATGGTCTAAAGCACATTAAGAAGGCAAGAAATGCCACAAATTAACTCTTGACAAGGTACACCTGTGAATCTGATGAGAGAATGCCAGGAGTTTGCCAAGCTGTCATGAAAGCGAAATGGATCTAGTTTGGACAATCTAAAATAGAAAACATATTCTGGTACGTTTTCTGGTACACCTTTTTGTTTACTGCGTAATGTAATAGGTGTTCTTTCATAGCTTGGATGACTTCAGTATCAATTGTTGAAAATGATAATAATAATTAAAAAAAAACATTTAGGGAAAAGGTGTGTTCAATCTTTTGACTGATTTTATTTATTTATTTATTTTTCTCAGTAAAATGAATCGCGGTGAGTTGGAAGATTTGACGAAACACATCAATGACAAGATTTCACTCGTCAAGAGACTCTTAGAGCTGCGAGCAGTAGGTATGGCTCAGTGTTTATCTTATTTTTTCATTATTAACATATTTTGGTTGTAAATTTCTGAATTTACTCAACTGCTTATATTATATTCTCAGCAAAAGATCCAGATAAGCGGGCCTACCTGCACAAAATCGAGCATGACATCAACGCCATAAACGGACTTCTCGATCGGTTTGAGAGATATGTCAGTCAGCAGAGAGACCTACTAAAGCATCTACAGGTTTCACACATCCTCTGTTACATTTCCAAATTTTTAAATACAGTATATTATTAACACAACACATTCTGTAAATGTCAGACATCTGTCCAATTCTATATGATCTGATCAAAAGTCCAATTTGATTTGACACAGAGTAAACAAGACTGTGTTGTTTATTTATATATTATTCCTCCATAAGTTTTGTTTATAAAGAAAATGTGAACTCTATGAACTCTTTGAGTAGAGTTTGACCGATTTGGGTTTTTCTCTGGCCAATGGCGATGCTGATATTTAAAAAATCTGATATATGGTTGCGTTTTTTTATTTTTTATTATTCTTTATATAAATGTTTGGCCAATTTTTTTTTTCCCTCCTTCATCTTATTATATCTAACAGTTAATTAATAATAAGTGATAATGAAAATTGCAACAAAAGCCTCTCCAATCACTTATCAGGTTTTGGTAGCTGAATACCGACTACTGCCACCTGTTGGTACGGGACAGTTATGTTCTCTCTCGCAAGCGCAGAACGTACACGCACGGTTTGGTGTGTCGGATGTGCCTGCGTAATAATCGGCCCAATTCACAGCACAATCGGTCGATGCCGGTTAATTACAAAAATGCCAAAAAACAGCCAGATTAATTGGATTAATTGCCCAGCCAATCAATCAGTTGACCTCTGCCTGCGCTTCATTATCTTGTCCACTGTAGGACCTGGATACGTTCTTCCAGGAGGATGAGCAAAACGCACAGCACCTATTAGAAAACATCCCCCCACACATGCCTCGCAAAGGAGCGCAGCTGATCGTTCAGTAAGCTCACACACACACACACACACACACACACACGCACACACTAATTAATGGGACAACGTGTATCTGTAAACGCTGTGTGTATAATAGTGTAGGAAATCATGACTAGTAGATGTGATTAAAAAAAGTGGACGTTCAATACAGATCCGGCGAATTATATCGATACAGTCTATTAAATAACCTGCCTGTGTTACTGTCATTTTCTCAGGGGAGGACAGACTACAGCTCTCAGCAAGCAGGCTGAAGTGAATATAGTCCCCCAGGAGCAAGACCAGCCCAGGAAGCCCCCGCGGAGCCAGATCAAAGAGATGGAGTTCATTACAGTGCAGGAGTTCGACAGCATCCCACAGTAAGTCCCACACAAGCATTTGAGCCTAAATTCATTTTTTTATAAATACATTTAATCGCAGGGATAAACATGTACTGGATGAAGTCACAGTTTTTCTGGACTCATGATCATTTTAATAGAAATCAATGTTTGACTCATTAATATCATCATCTATTAATAGATCAGTGTGCTGAGAGTCGCATTCGAGTCTTTTCACATACACTGAGTCGATTAAGGAAAGAGTCTTGTGAGAAAAATGATAAAAAGGAACTTTATAGCTGTAATAAATCATAGTACTTTGGATACTTAAGTACATTTGAAGGCAAATACTTTTGTACTTTTACTCAAGTTTAACTGGAGTCACATTTTTACCCAGTGTAACTAGAGTACATGGTTTGTGTACCTCATCCTCCACTGTGTATCATAACATGTTCTTCACGTCTGCCTCTTCTGTTCTTCCACATGTAGAGTTAATTTGATTGTTCTCTTTAAACAGACTGAATGGATAATGTTTGTGTCTTCGCTCCGTGACAGGTACATGAAGGGACGAGTGACATATGACCAGCTGAACTCTGCTGTAAAAAGCATCAACATGGCCATTACAGGGAAATATAAAATCTTCCAGCAGCCTGTCAAGAGCCTGAGTAACGCAGCCCGGAAGTTTCATCAGCGCTTCAAAGAGCAGGAGACCAAGGACACTAAGGGTATCTTTAATAATCACCTGAATTTCTATATCATATAACACAGGTTGTGCTGTATCATCGTGGGGTCAGGGGTCAAAATGGCCTGATTTACCTCCATGCATTTTCCTTTCTTCTGAGAGGGTGTATCTCATAACAAAGGTCATTAATTCTAATCCTAAATAATTAATGGTGATACAGGATGGTGATCCATTGTGCCTTGTTTAAGTTTTTTTTCTTTTGGGGGGGTTCCCTCACACTTTGTTCCTCTGTTAAGGTGATTTGTTGGTATTAGAAACAGCAGAGCATTGAAAAATATAGTCTCCATATAAATTTACACGTTATGACCGTAAATCTGCGTGTTCTCAAATAATTTGTTGGCATAATAAACTGAGACGCATGCCAGACAGTGCACACAGCTTTCTTTACTACTACCTTTGTGTGTTTGTCTCTCGTCCCTGTTCTCCATCAGGTCAGTTCTTTGTGGTGGAGGAGGACCTGCGTGAACTGGCTCAGCTGAAGGTGGATAAGCGTTTTGTGGGTATGTTGAACATGCTGAGACACTGCCAGAGACTAAAGGAGCTGCGGGGCGGTGGTCTGACACGCTACATGCTGCTGTGATCCTCCAAACATCATCAGGAACACCAATGAATATCCCTCCTTTTGATTTATATTAACAATGCTGTGGTTCGGGGATCTGCACATGTGCAGGAAAACCTCACATCCTGGTGTTCTCGAGTTCTTCTGGAGCTCATCAGATGAGATCGCTTGAGAATTTCATAAGCTGCAACATCTCGCTGAAACAAAATCAAGCTTCCCCTGTAAATCACCCCAAAGTATTTCACATCACAACTGTCTTCTTTTAATGTCTTTGTCTGATTTTAATGTATGTTAAAAAAAACTTTGTAAATAAATGAATTAACATGAACATATTTTCTATCTTCTGCATATTTTTGTTTGTTTCAATTCACATACTGATTCCCCACTAGCAAAAACATTCCAGTTTATTTTAGAGAACTAGTTGATTATTGGTTGATCTGATGCCATACACCCCCCCTACATTAGTGACATTCAAGATTCATCTGCACATTTCATCAATTCAAGTCACATTCACAAAAAAAAAGTTTAATAGAAATTTTAGATGGCAGATGATAACGTGTTTTAAACATTTTGCATTTGATGACTTATGCAGTTGAGCTGATGCTTAAATGTTTTAGGGGTTAAAATAATTCAGGTAAAAGTAGCATATATATTTTGAGCAACATGAATATAAACAGTTGTTTAAATGTATTAATCAGCAGACACTTGTACACAACCAATTAAACGATGATGTCCACAAGTGACGACATGATGTGGAGGTTGAACGATTTCTGATCTGAGAAAACTGTAAAAGACTGATTGACTCAGGTAGGACACCACTGAAGGCGTGGGTGTGAAATGCACGACCCGCCACTGATAGCAAGACATTGCAGTAATCCAACCTGTTAGGAACAAAAGCATTTTTTTCTGCATTGTGTAGTGACAAATATATTTCTCGTCCTAGCAATATGTCTGAGTTGAAAGAAGGCTATTGTGATAATATTCTCTACATGAGCTTGTAATAAAAGACTTGGGTCAATAATCACACCAGGGACGTTTACTGGTGCAAATGATCCATCCACTATTATCATGTAAACGACTGCATGGAATTCTTAGAGTTAAGTAGCAGGACATAACATCTAATCATCCTAATCTTAAACTTTTTATTATTAAATTCTGATAAGACAGAGATTTTGCTCATCGGCCCAAAAACCAGTAGACCGAAGCTCCAGCATTTTAACCTGCATTTAGAAGCATGTACTGTAACTACTAGTTCAACAGTAAGAGACCTGAAAGTTATTTTAGACACCAACTTGTCTTTTGAAAATCATATTAACCATGTCTTCTTCTAACTTAGAAATATATTTGGCTAAACTAAGAAACATGTCTATATCTGATAGAGATCGTCCATGCGTTCATGACCTCCAGACTGGACTATTGTAATGCATTACTAGGTGGATGTTCTGCATCATTAATAAACAAGCTACAGTTTTTCCTACACATAACACACATCACATATCATAACCTTGTGCTCCAGAACATCTGATCACATGCACATTATCAACTTGCGCTTGTTAATATTATGAACAGCAGCTACGCTAATTACTCTCCACTGCTTCTCTTTCTCTACCCTTCCCGAGGCATCCAAGGGGTTGTGCCAGCTCCAGTCGTGTCCCACCTCATTAAGATTGTGGACCTTTAAAGAAGTAGATGCTGCAAACATCCCGAACCATCTAGAGACATACCAGTGCCAATTGATTCCACTTCATGTGGAGTTTGGACACTGGACCCTGGTTTCACAACGTCAACTGACTGTATAAGACTGTAGAAAGGACATTACTCATAATCTTATATTCCAGTGCTCATGTTAGTTCTCACTCTCCAGTGTTCTGTATTGTTTAAAGACTATAATCACACTCGTGATGTCACCCAAATGAGGATGGGTTCCTCTTTTGAGTCTGGTTCCTCTCAAGGTTTCTTCCTCATAACATCTAAGGGAGTTTTTCCTTGCCACAGTTGCCATGGCTGCTCATCAAGGATAAATACACATCGTTCACCATAACTCTTAAAATTCTGTAAAGCTGCTTTGAGACAATGTCTGTTGTGAAAAGTGCTATAGAAATAAACTTGACTTGACTTAAAGTAATTTATAATACAGCCATGGGGTATCTATAAGTAATTATAATATGGAACTGGAAAGATTTATTCCTAAAACACATATATTCATGTGCACGTTTGTGTGTGATGCCTTGAATGTAATTAGTCCTGCCCTGAGACTGAGGAATGAAAGCAGCACATTTCAAGTAGGATGGATACCGACTTCCCATTACAGGCCAACATTTACATTTACAAATACAACTAAGCAGTTGAGTGTTAAGGAAAAAACATCAGTGCCATTGCAGTGTTTCCTGATGTAAACTAAGGTTTGGATTACAGTGATTGAAAATGAATGTCTTCTGTGTGGCATCTTTGAATTTTAACAGCACAAATGTTCACATTTATATTAATTGCATGAGATCAGACAGGAGTCACACTTTTACTGTACTGTAGTAGTGTTTGTTCGTTTCCTGGTTGTTTATTCGTTTTTAGAAATTGTAATATTGTGTTTTGCTCTACTGAAAGGTTCACAAGATTCACCTTTGACCTGTTAAAGAACTAGTTGATCATACCAAAAAAAAACTTTTTATATTTTAGATGACAGATGATGACTATTGGTTTAACCGTTTTGCATTCAATTACTTATTCAATGAACTGATGCCGAGATGTTTTTGGGGACTATTCAGGTGAAACCAGTTTAATATATTTTTATTAATGTGGCTTAAAAACAATTGATAATGAAGAAAACAGCAAACAATTGTACACAATCCAGCAACTGAATGGACCAAAGCATTCGCAATTTCTTCAAAGCAACGAGAAATGCTTTTATAAAGTGACGACATGATGTGAAGTTTGAACAAGTAGTTTGAAGAATTTCATTTCTGATCTCCAAAGCAACTGAGAAAAGCTGTAAGACTCTATAATTACCTGCTACGTCCAGGGCCCTGGTTCCCAGTATACACCTGACTGGTGTTGCTGGTGCCCTGTAGGGCTACATTCATGTGCTGCATTATGTAGTCAGAGCATTTTCAAGTTTTGCAGCAGACACTTCACTGAGAAGAACAAACTTTGAAGAGGAGTGATCATCACCGAGTTATACGTTCAAATCTATTCACTATGACATTTTCTTAGTCACCGTGTAAGTGGGTGAAGAGTTCATTTCACTGTATCTCCTCATCTCCAACTGTTTCATCAGACATGCCTAATTTCTCACCAGTTCTCCACTAGGAGTTACAGTTCAACAAAGACAGTTAGACATTCACAGGTTTGCTGTG
Organism: Silurus meridionalis; assembly: GCF_014805685.1. Taxonomy (NCBI): domain Eukaryota; kingdom Metazoa; phylum Chordata; class Actinopteri; order Siluriformes; family Siluridae; genus Silurus; species Silurus meridionalis. Next base: position 3,115,346 of record NC_060894.1, on the reverse strand, counting down.
TCAGAGTTATCTTACTGGTCACAGAACAGACCAAACCAGATGATCATAAGACCTGAGGAAGACCTACCATGACGAACTCCTTATCACTGCTTGTACGTTTTTTCGATATGTTTTTCATACTTTGCTTCGTAAACATGATTTTTTTGGCTTTAGGTGTGTTTTCTTGTTTGTGCTCAGCTCAAGAACCCTGTGCTTGTTGCAGTCATTTTGGTCACAGGTATTGGGGGGACGTTTCACTATGGCTTCCACATTTCTGTCCTCACCGCACCATCAACTGTGAGTAGCAAGATGCACTGTTTGTGTTATCTATCTATCTATCTATCTATCTATCTATCTATCTATCTATCTATCTATCTATCTATCTATCTATCTATCTATCTATCTATCTATTTTATTTCATTTTTTAAGTATTTCAGGTTGTTATTTATAAGATATTCCTGTATATTTATTTCTTAATTTATTTATTTATTTATTTATTTTATAATGACCTGATTAGGCTGTTTGGATTGGGCTGATTTGGGGGTCAAGTTTCTGCATCTGCATTACCATCCATTAAAGGGGCAATTTGTAATTCTTGAATCTGTAGTAATAAAGAAAAGTTCTGGCTTAAATCTTTGATCTAAAATGCAGCGCTCACACAGTATCAGTATTTTGTTTAATGTCTTTTATATATATAGCATTTGGCAGATGCGTTTATCAAGAGCAAGTTACAATTATTTTAATAAACAGTTGAGGGTTAAGGGCCTTGAACAGGGGCCCAATAGTGACAGTTTGGTGGTATTTGAACTCATGACCTTCCAAACCATATTCTAACACTTAAACCACTGCGCTACCTCTTTTTGAGGTATTCGTTTGTTTCAATTGCAAATTGAATTCATTACATATTACATACTGCCCCTTTACGTTTTTTTGTAACTTGACTGTAGTTCAGAATTCAATTGTTGTAATGAATCATTCTGCTTTTGTTGTCAGTACATTAAAGAGCTGGTGAACAGCACATGTGTGCAGAGGTATGGCCTCTCTCTGGAGCACTGGCAGCTCTCACTTATCTGGTCCTTCATCGTCTCCTTGTATAGCATTGGGGGTCTGCTGGGCTCCCTGTGTACCGCGCGCATCGTTGTGACCTACGGCAGGTAAAAAATATTCAGTTGCAACCACACGGGTTTGGACATCAGGACATCAGACATCAGGAGCAGGAGTGTAAATTATATATGCAGCCAGATAAAGAGATGACAGTCATCAGCAATTCAAGCCAGACATAGATTTTTCAATTATAAATATAAGCTAATTATGAATAACTGCAACTTATGTACATGGGGACTGTTGAGTTTATAAAATCTTTCGGGTTCTCCCATTAGGGGGCGCCACAGCGGATCATCCGTCTCCATACCCTCCTGTCCTCTACATCTGCCTCTTTCAAACCAACTACCTGCATGTCTTCCCTCACCACATCCATAAACCTCCTCCTTGGTCTTCCTTTTTTCCTTCTTCCCGGCGGCTCTATCCTCAGCATTCTCCTACCGATTGTTGAGTTTATAAAATAAAAAATAACACATTTCAAGGGGAGGAAACTGCATTTATTTTTCGTCATCCGCCTTATGCTACTACATTAATACAATAATCTCAGCATTAACTAATGCCTGGAAGAATTTGTCTCAATTCCTGAACCATTCTAGAACAGCCTGCTTCACTTTGTCATCAGGGACCCATCTTGATGAACTGTTTTAGGACTGGACCGTTAACATGTTCGCCGCCTGTCAGTAATAGGACACGCTAGCCACTTACTACTGCGTGTAGTACCGCCACGCTAACATCCATTTTTATACCTGTAAGATTAAAAGTTTGACTTGAATGCCCCTCGTGATATATCGAGTATGACAAGCTAATGGTGTGCATTTACAAGACTATAGACACAGATGAGTGCTTGTTCTTACTTGATGCTACATGCTAGATTTGCTATTATAATGTTACAGTTGTAGGATTTTATGATTTTTGTTACAGTTGTAGGAACCTGCAAGATATGAAACAAATGTGGTTTGTACATTGCTAAACGAACTGCATCTTTAGCTGACCATGTGATGGGAATTCAAGGGTGATGCTGGTAGGAGTTTATGATTGAAATGTCATTACTGGGGCAGAATTTTAATCAGAGTTGACACCGTATCAGACTGAGCACTGCAACCATTTGTTTTATTTTCACAAGCAGATACAATGTGTGAGGTATAGAGGCAGTATAATTCCAGAAGACTAGAGTTTGTTCAGGTGTTGTGTTGGTGTGAAGCAGTAGTTTAGACACATTGATAATTTACAGACATCTATTATACATGAGAGGAAGAATGACTAAATATTAAGCTTATGTGTTAATCTGTGGAAATCTTTGCCACTTCGCGGGTTAGTTGTAAATGTTGTCAGTGCGTTAGAGTAAGTATTCAGTGAAAAGTGATTGACATTTAGAAAGACACAGTGATCAGCAAAAATCCACCATGTTTGCTGATCTCTCCATTATAGTTTAAATGTGTCAGTTTGGGCTGGCTGCAGATCGAGGAGATTTTGCTAGTTTTCGAGATTAGTTATGGTATGTAATCGGACCGAATACGAATGATTTTTTAAAATTTTCTTCTTGTCTTATATACAAACAGCGTTACAAATGTTTTGTAACACAGTAATATACCATAAATTCTAACACACCTACTAGTCATGTATTGTGCATCTTTTTGAAGCCAGTGATCCTTACTTACAATACACCGAATACATGTCCACGTTTAGCCCCATGATTATGATGCATTGCAACCTCCAGTTTTGGAAAATCTGCAGATGAACCCCACACTAACCTCAAAATTCCTACTTGGAAACTCATGGAAAGTTTCCTTAAAGAGTTCAGTACATTACATTAAATTGAATCAGCATGGCTGCACAGAGCATTCACCATAACAAAATATTTGCTTTGTTGAATCTGTATGACTGACTAAGGTAAATAAAGGTACATCACAGCTAGAATATTCAAAATATGGACTACGCTATTTGGACAAACGTTTGTGGACACCTAAGCATACGCTCAGTATGTGCTTTTTGAACATCCCATTCCACATGTATTCCTCATTTGCTGTTAATAACCTTCACTATACTGGGAAGATGTTCCACTAGATCTTGGAGTGTGCTTATGGAGAATTGGTTGAGATTCATTCAACCACAAGGGTTTTAGTAAGTCAGTGTGTAGATGAGGATGAGGAGGTCTAGTGTGCAGTCAGCATTCACATTCATTCCAAAGGTGTTCAGTAGCAGGAGATCATCTACTCCAACCCATGTAAAGCATATCTTCATGGAGATGGATTTATGCACAGGGATATTGTCATGCTGGAACAGATTCTGATCTACTAGTTCAAGTGAATTGAACGTCTTATACAATTGTGCATCTGTGGTGACAGTTTTGTAGAATAACCACATATGGCTGGAAAAGTCAGGTGTCTCTATACTGTTCATATAGTGTATTTATTTTGTTAAATCTATTAAATCTATAATCAAAAATCTATTTTGATTAAATAAATCTACATCATTTATTAGAGCATGTTGGCATGGAGAACATTTGGGCGTCCATGTTTTTTTTTTTTTTCCTACTAATTTATGCAATGTCATTTCAAGGAGGAAAGATTTGGGCCATGTGAATGATTTCAGGTGAGATAGACTTTGATATCTAGCAACTTGATCTTTTAATGCAAGACCAGAGAAATGTCACCTCGACCAAAGACAAGGTCAAATGAATAGATTTTTTATACATTTTGGATTTTTTTTTCTTTCATTTTTAAAAAAACCTCAGTGGAATGTTCCTCAGGCCTAATTATAATACAGGTGTATAATTACTGACTATATGCCATGTTTCTAAGCCTTGCCAATTCAACATAAATATACTGCCCACTGTTTTTCACACAATATTAGCATAAAAAGTTGTCGCTTAACAGAACACAAAACCCCAAACCTTTTTACTCAACGTTTCATCCTGTTGCTCTGTAATCAGGAAGAGATGCCTGATGCTGAACAATATGGTGGCCATCTGTGGATCCTTGCTGATAGTGCTGAGCAAAACGGCACACTCCTTCGAGATGATCATGATCGGACGTCTCGTTTACGGCATCAACTCAGGTCCACTGCTACAGTAAATGGTTATATTGTAGTATTTATGATGTGCTATTATTTCTTCTGCATTTAGCTTCTAAGACATATACATAGACATTGTTTTATGGGCGTGGCTTAAGTGACAATCAGCTCTTTTGTGAATGTTTGCGTTTTGCATATGAGGACAAAGAAAATTACTGCAACATGTAAATAAAGTTGAGGTAATTTCTTTTGTGTGTTCATGTTTGTGTGTGTTGCAGGTGTAGCTCTAACAGCCCACACCATGTATGTGCTTGACTGCTCTCCAAAAGGTTTACGAGGAATGGTCGGGGCTTCCGTGGGCATCTTTGTCTCTCTGGGCAAGTTTTTTGGTCAGCTGCTTGGCATCGGGTGAGTTGTGTGACATCATCGGAGCAATTGCAACCTCGTCTATTACAAATGCAATTCTACAAAAGGTGGGAAACTGTGTAAAATGTAAATAAAAACAGCAAGTAATTATTTCCAAATCTTATGAACCCATATTGTATTTACAATAGAACATAGAAAACATACCAAATGTTTAACAAATGCTTTTATCCCGAAAATGTCTTTTTTTAGGGAAGTCCTTTGAGCAAGACAATGAACTGCATACTGAATCTATTATAATAGCATGCCTTCGTAGTCCGGTTGCAGAACTGACCTGCCTGCAGTTTACACAATTTGAAAATATTTGAAGCATCATGAAACGAAAAACACAACAAAGAACACCCAGAACTTTTGAGCAGCTAGAATCCTGTATGAGATATGCAGGGCTGTTTCTAGACATTTGGAGGCTCTAGGCAAAATGTAAATTATATATATTCCCTCCAACTTTCAAAATAAATCAATTGGAACAAATATAATTTCTAACCTTTTTCAGTAATATTAGTATATTTTATAAAACATTATTAGTTGCAATTTATGTTTTGTTGCAACTTTTACTTTTTCTATAATATTTTGAAAGTCAGTGTGTGTGTGTGTGTGTGTGTGTGTGTGTGTGTGTGTGTGTGTGTGTGTGTGTGTAGTGAGATATTGGGAACAGAAGCTTTGTGGCCCTTCTTGCTGTCTGTTTGTGCCTTGACTGCTCTTCTGCAGCTTGTCTCTTTGTACTTCCTGCCTGAGTCTCCACGCTACTTGCTGTTAGACCGGGGAGACAAAACTAGCTGTGAGAAAGGTTGGAAACACACACACACACACACACACACACACACACACACACACACACACACACACACACACACACACACACTTTTATTACAATTTTATTACTGAGCCTCAGTGAACCTGTGCGTGTGTGTGTGTTTGTGTAGCTCTGCAGCAACTGCGAGGTTCTCATGCTGACTGCAAATCAGAGGTCGAGGATTTGTTAAGGGAGCATGCGGCCCTGCAGGGCGTGAGAAACAAGAGCGTGTTGGAGCTCCTGTTCGCCCGCTCTGTGCGCTGGCAGCTACTCACCATCATCGTTACCTTCATCACACTGCAGTTGTGTGGCATCAACGCTGTGAGTGCTACACACACACACACACACACACAGCCATAATAATGGTCCTGCCAGATATAGAACATGGAAAGTGTGTGTGTGTGTGTGTGTGTGTGTGTGTGTGTGTGTGTGAGAAATTATTCACTGATTCGTTGAAGTATAATATGATAGTTATCTATAGGTCCAGCGTGCGCTGTGTTTCTCCAGGTTTATCTGTACGCGAACGATGTGTTCCGCGCAGCAGGAATTCCGGCACACAACTTGCGCTATGTGACTTTGGGGACAGGGTTGTGTGAATTCTCTTCGGGAGTCATCTGTGTAAGTCTTCCTGCTCAAACACACACAAGTGCTACAGGGGGTTTCCCAGTCCTGCTTTTTTGCTCCTCCAGAAATCTACATACATCTGTATTCCATACACACTGATTCATTCATTAGGAAATGATGTGTGTAGTGCAGCAGGTGATAGGATTCAGGAAGAGAACTGTATCTGGTGTTGTAGTTACAGCATCGAGTTGTCAGATGCATCATCATGAAGTGTGTTAGAGGTTTCAAAGGATTTGAAAAAGGAACTTTTTTCTTCTAGTTGTTTTGTGTTGTTTTCTATTGGTCAAATAAAAATATATAAAAATATGAAGTGCTGAAACTGAACGCTGAAGTGCATGTTTGTGTTTGTTTGTTTGTGTTTGTGTTTGTGTGTGTGTGTTTGTGTGTGTGTGTGTCTGTGTGTTTTCCAGGCGATGGTAATCGAGCACACAGGGAAGAAGTCACTGATGATTCGGGGTTATGTCGGCATGTCTGCTGCACTGCTACTGCTTACACTCACTCTGTACCTACAGGTCAGTTCTCTTCTCTTCTCTTCTCTTCTCTCTCTTCTCTCTTCTTCTCTTCTCTTCTCTTCTCTTCTCTTCTTCTATCCTCTTTACATGAAATGATCACTATGTTCTCTTCTCTTCTCTCATCTCCTCTCCTTTTTCTTTCTCTTCTTCTCTTCTCTTCTCTTCTCTCTTCTCTTCTCTTTTCTTCTCTTTACATGAAATGATCACTATGTGACTGTGATGTTGAAGGTTCACGTGTCGTGGATGCCGTACTGCAGCATGGTGCTCATCTTCTTATATATCATCTTCTTCTGCAGTGGTCCAGGTGTGGATTAAGTGCACTCACATGATCATTCAAGTGTAATCCATTTTTTTTTCTGGCCCTCAGTGGATCCAGAACAATTACATAGATATTACTAGTGCACTAGATGTCAGAATGTACACATTACACACACTACTTATTTAAGACATGACTCATGCATTCCCCTGTTCTCCTCTGTTGTCTCTGTGTGAAAATAGCATGTATTACAGCGCCCCTGCCTGGTGAGCTTTTCACCCAGTCCTTCCAGTCAGCAGCGTTCACTGTGGCCTGCACTCTCAACTGGGTGGGGCTCTTCTCCGTGGGAATGCTGTTTCCTTTCATCGTGGTAAATTTATAAAGAACCAGCCTGACTCCATAGAGAAACACTGCAATACATGATGATAATAATGACATTATTTATAAATTAATTTTTCATTTATTTATTTATTTTTATTTTTTATTATTATTTTTTTTAACCTAGCCATTAGGGTTTCACAAGCCAGTGCACGGTCCCAAGCCCAGATTAATGTGGAGGGTTGTGTTAGGAAGGGCATCAAGTGTAAAACATGCACCAAATAAAATATGCGGATCAGGAATCAGAATTTCATACCGGATCGGTTAAGGCCCAGGTTACCAATGGCCGCCACAGGTATCGTTAGCCAACAGGGGACAGTTGTGGTTTGGGTTGGTACTTTAAATGTTGGTACTATGACTGGTAAAGGGAGAGAGGGAGCTGATATGATGGAGAGGAGAAAGGTAGATATGTTGTGTGTTCAGGAGACCAAGTGAAAAGGGAGTAAGACCAGGAACATTGGAGGTGTTTAAACTGTTCTATCATGGTGTGGATGGAAAGAGAAATGTGTAGGAGTGATCCTGAAGGAAAAGTACAGTAAGAGTGTAGTGGAGGTGATAAGAGTTTCTGAACGTATGAGTGATGAACGTATAGCTGGAAGTTAAAGGGGTGATGATCTTTAAGAATAATGGAGATGTGCAGACCTGCAGTAACTACAGGGGAATAAAGTTAATCATTTACACCATGAAGTTATGGGAAAGAGTAGTGGAAGCCAGGCTGAGAGAAGAGGTGACCATCTGTGAGCAGCAGTGTGGTTTCATGCCGAGGAAGAGCACCACGGACGCAATATTTGCTTTGAGAATGTTGATGTAGTATAGAGAAGGTCAGAAGGAGTTGCATTAAGTAATTGTGGATTTAGAGAAAGCGTACGACAGGGTGGAGAGAGGAGTTGTGGTATTGTATGAGGAATTTTGGTGTGTCAGAGAAGTATGTGAAGGTGGTGCAGGACATGTATGAGGAGTGTGCAGTATGAACGACAGACTGGTTCAAGGTGAAGGTTTGTCTGCATCAAGGATCTGCTCTGAGCCCTTTCCTTTTTGCATTGGTGATAGACAGGTTGACGGACGAGGTCAGACAGGAGTCTCCGTGGCAGATAGTCACCCTTTTCTCATTGTAGGAATCCGATTTTCACCTCTGGTTGTAGCAAAGGATACAATAAATCTGTGATTAGGACAGAACAAACACTTCTTTTTATTTACAGATTAAAATGTACTGTCTTTAATCTTTTACCTACAGGAATATTTAGACTATTTCTGCTTCCTCATCTTTTTCGTGTTCTGCTTTGGCACGGCTCTCTTCGTGTGGTTCAATGTACCCGAGACGAGGAACAAATCCATAATGGAGATCACGGCCGAGTTCGAGAGGATTCATGGCGGAGTTAAACACTCCGAGACCAAACTTGCTCTGCAAGATGCATTCAGACAGAGTAGACATGGCACCAAACTCTGATCTCTGAACTGATTAAAAAACAACGTATGTCGGTTATTAATAAGGTGATAAAAATGGCAATAAATAAAACATCTAAAAAAAAAAAAATAAATAAAAGAATTATTCGTTTTTAGAAATGTTTCTAAATAACATTGTAACAACTGTTAAGTATCAGTTACATACTGGTATATCCTTTACTAACACCCTTTTGACTGAATGAATCTCCACAAAATCTATTGGAACATCTTCCCAGAAAAGTGGAGGTTATTATAACAGCAAATAGGGACTAAATATGGAATAGGATGTTCAAAAAGCACACCGAATCTTATGCTCAGGTGTCCACAAAATTTTGTCCATACGGTTATAGTTTACTCTACATGGAAAATCTTTAACTTGATCCATTTCATTACCGCCATTTTTCTTCAGTAAATCAGAAAACACCCTGAATTGAAGGATAGTCTATTGTAGGGCACCATCCACACTTTCACACACTCATTTACACTGAGGGGCAATTTAGTGTTATTGGTGTTTTCTGGTTAGGTTAAAGGATGCAGGAACACCAGGAGGAAACCTACACTAACACGGGAAGAACAGGTCAAACTCTGGACAGCATAACCCTACTTGAACACTCCAACTAGTCTCCTGTATTCAGAATTTGTACCTAGGTGCATTTCTCAACACAGCAATCATGGCTTAATGTACATAATGTTTGTGCAAGTGTCACTACTGGGTTGAGAATAGTGTGTTCTTGCTGCGCTTTTAAGATAACGCAATCTCCATGTGAAAAACGTGTGCTCTGCCCAAATTACCCTCACGCACCCACGCCCATCTCACGCACTGTCAACGTCATTACTATACTCGATAGCACACACGCTTCCTCTACAACAAATAACATTGGCTATGATGGGAATGATTAGATTATGAACAGGTAAAAAGACTACTGAACGTCTAGTTCATTATTATACACATAAAAATATCTTGAATCTGATTGGTCAGAAGGCATTGATTAATTGTCATTAGCTGCAGCACTGCCAGTATTGTTAGCCAAAATTTTCTTTAATTTTAAGTTTAATAATAAATAGAATAGATCAAAAATAAATACTGATGCGTGGATTTCTACCAGGAGATACACAATATGGATAGAATTATTGGCACTTTCTGACTTCTGCAAACAATATGTGTTCTTTTCCAAACTGTTAGCACAAAGTTGGCTAGATAATTGGCATGTGATTTTCCCTTCACTTGAACCAGGAGACCCAAACCTGTTCCAGCATGACAATGCCCCTGTGCACAAATCCAGCTCCATGGTGACATCCTTTGCATGGGTTGGACTGAAAGATCTCCTGCTATAGATCTTCAACCCTATTGAACACCTTTGGGATGAATTTGAACGCTGACTGCACCCCAGGCTTCCTCACCTTACTATTGTCTAAAAAAAAAAAGTAAATAAATAAAAGGTCTATTCAAAAATGTAAGAAGTAACATTTTCCCCATTGAAAATGTAATGAAGCACAAATATTGAATTTCTTTCATTTTAAAATAATATTTGTGACAAAATAATACTTTAATATTTTGTACACACACTTCTCAAGACCAGCGCTCACATCCTACTCTCCCCATTTACTCCTCATATTTGCACATATAGTAGCTGTTGCACAAATTCTTCCTAAACTGTACTTCAAGTCAAGTCATCCACAAATCTATTGTCATATAAACTATAAACTGCATTCAGCTCATTTGTAAAGCGCTTTTACCATTGGAAATTCTCCCAAAGCAGCTTTACAGAGATACATAGTTCATAAAAATTGATATATGTTTACATACATGTATATGTACTGTATATACATTTATATGTTTAGTGCCTATAACTTTATCCCGAATGAGCGGACCAGTGGCGACTGTGGCAAACAAGAAATCCCTGTGATAGTACGAGGAAGAAACCTTGAAAGGAACCAGACTCCAAAAGGAACCCATTGTCATCTGAGGGATCGATCACCTATCTCTCTCTCTCTCTCTCTCTCTCTCTCTCTCTCTCTCTCTGTCTGTCTGTCTGTCTGTCTGTCTGTCTATCACATACAACTATGAGTAAACAAAATGTATTATCAACACAAGGACTAAAGACCTTTATAATTCTGATTGCTCTTGTCTGACAGCTTGACAATAATATATTGTGCAGTTTTGATGATCCATTGTGCTTTTATCAATATATAGCAATATCTATACAGCAATAATGTTTAATGTTTTTTAATAAGACTCTGACAGTGATTTTGAAAGCATTTTACTGCATGTCGTACCCTGTATGTATGTGTATGTGGTAAATAAAATAAAATTTGATTTGATTTGATATGAAAGTGCTGATATTTTCATAAAATAAAACTGTTATAATTATTAGGAATGTGCAACTCCACAGTCTCGATGCGATGCGATGTGATTTCGATTTGATTGATTTAACACAATGCGATTTAATGCAATATGATGCAATGGAAAGTTTATTTCTTTTGTTTAGACAGACAGCAAATCATACATAAACTTAAGCGTCTTCTGACTTCTAATGCGTGGTCCTTTCACAAACAATCAGAAAAAAAGAAATGAAAGAAAACCAGGCGTTCTTTCTGTTGTGTGTGCAGGAAGTTACAGCTCTACCTCTGCCATGTTAATCTGTATTGTATGTGAATCCCAGGACACGCCTCGGCCTCTGTAGTGTTGTGATATGTCATATTTACGTAGCAGCGGTGGTGCTGAGAGAACGCGCTCGAGAAACAGTTTAGCGAAGAGAAATCGATCTACAGAGAAAATATTGGTCACAAATGATTGGTCACTTTCTAAATAATAATGTAAAATAATAAAGTAATGCACATCTACTAATAATTATATATAAATAATTCGGTTTTTACCGATTTAAATATGTTAAAAACTATGCATCGTGATTCAAATGTCAGCTTCTAACTGACGCACACTTGCACACATTCCTAATGTGTGTGTGTGTGTGTGTGTGTTCAGCTGATACCTGCGTGACGCCTGCCCGGTGGGCGTGGTCCGTGGCCGGTGGGCGTGGTCCGGGCTCATCCGCTCGTGCGCGCTGTGAGCGTCCAGGCAGGCGTGATGCTTGAGTTTAAATAGTGGAGTTGCTGGTTGGAGGGGACAAGACAGAAAAGAGACACACAGAGGGACACATCAAAGACACAGCAGCATGGATGAATACGGGGGCGAGCGCATGAACATGGACGCGCACATGGACGTTCACGCGGGGAAAGGAGACCTCCAGAACAGGTGAGGAAGAGACAATACACCTGTCTGTCTGTCTGCCTGTATGTCTGTCTGTGCACACATCATAGTGTGAGTTTACAGGAGAAATGACAGGGGAGCAATATGTCTATCTGCTCTGACTACATCACTCATCATTATAGTTAGAATTCAATACTAATTAATCAATAATAATAATCGTTGAATAATAATAATAATAATAATAATAATAACAATAATAATAATAATAATAATAATAATAATAATAATAATAATAATGCCATGACTACTCAAAGTAGAATTTATGCAGATTATTTGCAAAACAATATCTCAATCATCTTAAATTAAACCACTGATGTTCTCAGGGTTCAGGAACCCTTAAAGGTTCTCTGTCTGTCAGCCACATTCTAAATAAATAAAATTGACTATAAACACACTCTTAGAAAAATAATGGCCAGATCGAATAAAATATTGGATTATTTTGTCCATATTGTTTTGTGCGCTTCCAAAAAAAAAAAAAAAAAAAATTGGATGTATAATTACTGATTGATGGATGTATTGGATGTATAATTACTAATATTGTAATTCTGAATCTGTGCATGATGAACATGTGTGTTTAACGCCCATGTGACCACAGTTACACAGTCAGGGATATTGATTTTGCTCAGAATGTAGGAAAGAAACCTTTCAACCTGACGATTGATTTTTTTTTTTTTTTGACAAAATTAATGTTGAGGCATTTTAGTGTGATTTACACTTCATTTTCTGTTTCGTTTTTCGTCTTGCCTCAGTGGTTCTTGTAACGGTTCTGAATAGTTTGTGAAATTGTGAATAATAGATAACGGCATTTATGGCAGTAGGAATGCGATTCATCTTCATTACACTGGCACGAATGGTAGTTGGCACAGTTTTCCTGGTGTCACAGAACCTTCAGAAGGTTGTAAGGTTGAATCCTAGAAGTGCAGAGAGCAGCAGTTGGGTCATTAATGCTTGGCTTGGGTTCTGCCTCTGTTGTAATATGGGATCTGAAAATGGGCAGTGGAAATAGATCTTTTTGTTTTTCACCAAACGTCCAAGCGAAGGCCTGCAGCTCGACTGAGTTTGCCCAGTTGAAGACACTGGAGCTGCATGGTAAAATATTAACTGTAACTCTATATGCGTTGAGCTGCTCCACAGCTGTGAGTGTGCCACCTTTAACTCCGGTTTAACAGAGATGTCGTCATTTCTAATATCATAACATTCACACACTTTATCTGCAGAAACACCCACAGAGCTGTACGGGATTCCAAAACTGAGTAGTTCACCTTCTGATTTTCAGTCATGCTGTTGGCAAACTAAGTACACTGTGGGTGTAGTAATGCTGTTGTTTGTGTGTGTGTGTGAGACCCCCATGCGACGTGCTCCTCCATAGATGACGCAATTCCTTAAATGCTCATCTCACGCAAACTGTGATGACGTCACAGTGTGTGAGGTTGCTGATAAGCAGAACCACATGACTGCAATGTCCTGATATGAGGCACATCAACGAGAGTAGAACAAGGCTGAAGTAAAAGCGTTCGCCGAATCAGTGTGAACATGTGGAATCATTTTCATTAAATATTTAGACTGATAACTAAGGAAAATGACGTGTGCCAAATAATCTCAGTGTTATTTCTTTATGCTCCTTTTGAAATGTCAGAAAATAAAAGTAGATATTCTGGTGTACACAAAAATATTATAGAACAAGATGCTTTTAACCTTTTAATGTAGCCAGTTTAATGCTAGCACCAGCAGCACTCATGCATCCCCAGACCATGATGCTACCACCACCACTGAAGGCAAGACAGTTTTCTTGGTTCTCCTTACCAGGGTGTCACCATACATGCTGGACACCATCTAAGCCTAGTCTCTGATCTTAGTCTCATCAAACCACAAGACATGTTTCCAGTAAGTCATGCTCTTGTACAGGTTGTCTTCAGCAAAGGTTATTATAGGGCAAAATGTGATTAAATGTATAAAAAGCACATACCAATCTTATTTTTAGTTGGCCACAAACCTTCGCTCATATAGTGGATCTATGAGAAGTAAAAGACTTCATTTCCTGCTATTGAGACATAAATTGTCACATAGGCATCCCATCCACTATTTTTTGTATCTAAAGAATAAAAATGTGTAGTTTTGCACAAAAAAAAAAAAACTTTCTATCATTTATGTCTGTTTTTTTGTTGTTGCACAAACCAGTCATAAAACTGCAACAAGCTCTAAATTTACTTACGCCATATGGCCCATTCTTTCTCAGTAAGCAGTTTTTTTCGTTTGTCTTTGATTTAACTGTAGGGTGTTCGTTAACAAGAGTGTGACTCTGGAGAAAATAAAGTGCTTTGGCTTCGACATGGACTATACTCTTGCTGGTGAGTACGGTTTCTCATTGGATTCTTATAGACTACAAGTAGTGCCCAAACACAAACACAAACAAACATGATTTACATAGCTGGAAGCTATGAGCATGGGTTGGCAGTGATCTCTGGGTAGGAAAGAGGGTTTACTCTCTCACATCAACACTAGTCATATCATGTACCACTTTGATGTGCAGTAAAGGGCAAAACAGTGTTTTTTTCCAACATGAACAGCAGCAGTGGTGGACGAAGTACACAAACCATTTACTGGAGTTAAAGTAGCGATACACTCGATAAAATATTGCTCCAGTAAAAGTCTGTAAAAGTGCTCCCTTTAAACTTTTACTTGCGTAGAAGTATTTGCCTTCAAATGTACTTAAGTAACCAAAGGTTTATGATTTATTATAGCTATAATGTTCCTATTATCATTTTTGTCTTTACTTAATCAACTCAGTTTAAGTGGAAAGACTTGAATGTTATAAGACTCTCAGCACAACAGTCTATTAACACTGATTGATTTCTATTACAATGATCATGAACCCAAAACCTTCTTTTCAACTACTTAAAAAAAATCTTGCAAATAAGGGCACGGGTGTTGTGGTAAGTTCAAGTCAGGAGTTTCTTTATCATTTATTCCTCTCAAAATGTTCTGCTTGCTGTTGGACTGATGCTGAACTGTATGTTCATGCTAAATAAATACCACCGAGCGCCAATCAAAACAAGTTCAAAACTGTACCCTGATTGGTTCTTGCTGCATGCTTGACCAGCTGTGTTTTTATCCACTCATAAATATAAAGGAACGACTAATTTCGCAAAATGTAGTTGAGTTAAAAGTAACATTTTAGTAAAGTCCAGACATGCGACTTAAGTACAGTAATGAATTACATTTACAATTTCGAAATTCTTTAGCCGCCCTGATCGCTAGCTGTTGTCTCGTAGCGAGAATTGGCTTGTGACAAAAATGTGACAGAATGTGCCTAAAGCTATGAAGAATTAATAATGAATTTGTGCCGAATATATGTCTTCATATATGACTTCACTCTTTTCCCATGTAGTATACAAATCTCCCGAATATGAAGGACTGGGTTTTGAGATGCTGAGAGACAGACTGGTATCCATTGGCTATCCACATGAGCTGCTGCGATACACATACGACCCTACGTTCCCCACACGGTGAGTACTTAGTGATGTTTGTTTGGTTAGGTTTGACTCTTAGCACACTAGCAAACATTGTCATGGCTACTGAAAGCTACTGTTTGATAGGGGGAAAAAAACAGTAAGGAAATGAGTGAAAATGCTGAGACGGGGGCTGGGGCAGGTTTGGGGGGTAGTGTGTTGGATTTATGGATTTAACTAGGTTTCTTCTTTTGCTTTTATCTGTTTTGTAAACATGTGTAGATACCTGTGTAAATGAGA
Organism: Silurus meridionalis; assembly: GCF_014805685.1. Lineage (NCBI taxonomy): Eukaryota > Metazoa > Chordata > Actinopteri > Siluriformes > Siluridae > Silurus > Silurus meridionalis. The sequence continues at coordinate 3,099,808 of NC_060894.1, read as the reverse complement.
TGTGTATTCAGTTACCAAGAAACCAACTGGTAGGGGTGTCTGAGAATCATGGAGAGTGAATTTTTAGAGAAATTCAGACTTTAATATTGTCACACTAACAGGGTAATGATTAGTCAGATACTAATGCGATTTGATGAGATTTGTGTGTCCTTTTTTAACTTATTCCACATTTAGTCTTTGTTTGCTGTTATAGTAACCGCCAATCATTGTCATTTACATTTGTGGCATTAAGCAGATGCCCTACTCCTGAGTGACTTACAAATGAGCAGTTGAGGGTTAAGGAGCTTGCTCAGGGGCCCAGTGGTGCTGGGTGTTGAACTTGTGACTTTCCAATCCAGAGCCCAATGCCTAAACCACTAAGCTACCACCTCCACCACCCACCCACTCTTTAAGGAAGGTGCCCACCAACACCCTTGTGACTAAATGAGAACAAACCTCCACAGACACATTCTCAGTGTGTTCTTCTGGAGATTTATGCTTGTTCGGCCACAAAGTCAGGAATTGAGGTGGGATGAGGAGGCCTAAGGTGCAGTCAGTGTTTCAATTCACCCTAAAGGTGCTCACTGGCAGTTGAGGTCTGAACTCTAGAACAGGCCAATCAAGATCTTCCACTAAAACCCATGTAAAGCATATCTTCATAAGGCTGACTTTGTGCATTGGGGCATTGTCATCCTGGAACAGGTTTGAGTCCCCTAGTTCAAGTGCAAGAAAAAAAATGTATGCTAGCATCCCAAAAACCTCCTACACAATTGTTTGCTTCCAAAATATGACTGTGATTCGGGTGTTCCAATACTTTTGCCGATATTCTGTATATAAAATCTTTATTCAAGGCAAATTGTAGACATCCTAGCATAAATGTCTTTTTTGTCACATCTTTTAGGTGTTGTACTCCAACTGGAGTGGATCTAGCTGTGCTAGTAGATACCATGGTATTTTATTCATTTAGTTTGTTGTCTGTCTCTTTTTTTTTGTAATTTCCTGCATGTTCTTTGTGTTACCTGTTGTTCTACTAGAGGTTTGGTGTATGACACGACCTACGGGAATCTTCTAAAGGTGGACGCACATGGAAACATCCTAGTGTGCACACACGGCTTTGTTTACATGAAAGGGTGAGTGAGATCCGAGTGTGTGCTGAGTGAACGTGGTGTGAATAACAACTCCTATACCTTTAATACATTCGCTCAGAGTTCACCTGGTCCTTCAGTGATGTATGGCGTAGTGTAAGAGAGGACATAGGTTAGTAAGATCAAATAATTTCGGGATGTAATAGAGAAGCACCATACAGTTTATTTTTAGTGGGAATTTCTTTTCCATGTGTGTGTAGGTGGTTGTTTGTGCTATATTTTCCAGAAATATTTCGTACTGCCATATGAAAGCACATACTAGCATGTGGAACAGATCTCCTTATATGGAACAAAGTGCTATAAGCTGTTGTCAAGTCTCAAACTGGTTTATTATCAGCATGAACACTGGATTCCCAAAATAGTTTTTGAACATTAAATGTTTGAAGTCATCCAGTTGCACATCTTTTAATCCTCTCAGGGTCGGATTAGATGCGACCGAGCGTTAAGTAGTTGTAGACGGGTCTCTGCGTGGAAGCTGGGAAGCTGATAAGCAGAGTGTGTTGTGTGTGTATTTTGTTAAAGTTGTAGGTGTGTAGTTTGTTTAAGGCAAAGAAAAAGTGAGGGAAGGAATTTTCTCATTTCAATTTGAAAGTTCAGGTTACAGAGTTTTATTTCAGAATTTAAAGTTGGATTTGGTAATGGTTTTAATGAGAAAACAGTCAATTCTAATTCTAATTTAAATGTTTTTTTAATTCCAGTCTGAATTTTCTAATTCAGTTTGAAAGCAATGGTGTATAACTGATTTCATTTCTAAATTCATTTTAATTCTAATTTAAAAAACTGACTGTAATTGCATGTTTTTTTTTCAATTATAACAGCTGTTATTACATATACAGCTGGAAGGGTTTTATTTCAAGCCTTGCGAAACTGAGTGTACCTCACAAATTTCCAGTCCTAATGTAAATGTTCCAGCCTCAAGTGACAAATAATTAAATGTGATTTTAGATTGCTGGGTTTTTTGTCCCAGATTTAAAAATAATTGACACTAATTGTTTTCCATGTCCAAATCTAAAGACTGTTGGTTTGAACCTTGAATTTTGCCTACTTACATTTTAAACTCAAAGTATGCACTCTTTTGATTATTGAGTGTGAAACAAAAGAGTATGAGAGTATGGGGACGTAGTAACAACTAATTTGTTGCCTAGCTACCCACACTGTCACTGTGAACAAACTCCTTATTGCATTTCAGCTTCACTGTATAGTTTTTACTGATATCAGTAAAAAAATCTTTGGTTTGTGTTCTTACACTTGAATACTGAAGATGTTTCAATCTTCAGAATGTTCCAATTCATCCCAAAGTTTGAGATTAGAGATCTACAGCAGGCCATTCAAGATCTTCCACTCCAACCCATGTAAAGCATATCTTCATGGAGCTGGCTGCTCAGAGGTATTGTCATGCTGGAACAGATTTGGGTCTCCTAATTCAAGTGTAGAGAGAATTTCATGCTGTATCCAAAGACTTTCTATTTAGTTGTATGCCTCCAAGATTGTGATAACATTTTGGGGCTGAACCACATACGGCTGGTGACCCAATATTGATCCATAAGATGTACATAATGGGCTTGATGATTGTTTTATTTCTAAAATGCAGAACGGAGATTCAGGAGTACTACCCCAACGGATTCATCCAGAGAGACGACACAGAGCGATTATACATCCTCAATACTCTCTTTAACCTCTCAGGTAAGCAAGAGCTTTTTCATTTGCTCACAAAACACTCAATCATGTAGTAAAATGAGCATAATATACACATAATGCTCAGGATATTGGATGGATAGGGCACAATAGAACCACAGATAAATATTATTCTCATTAGATCTCAGCACAGCAGTAACCGCGATATAACAGAGTGTGGTGCTGGTATGAGTTAGTTTTCAAGTCCAAGTTTAGTTCTATAGCGCTTTTCTAAATGGACATTGAGTCAGTTATCTGGAGCAGAATGGACATTTCTACACACTTTATATTGTTAATCTGCAAAAAAAACTGATTTATATGTACCTTGCAAATAGGCGATTAACAGACAAAAAAAAGTGTAAACTTTTATCTACTTACTGTACATCTACAGAACAATGTAGTATGAAAAATGGATTTGGATTGTAACTGCACTCTTCATCAATGACAAAACTGTAATGAATGGAAGCGACAGGGTCCTGGTTTGCCGAGGCATAATAATGCACGTGGGGAGCGAAGGCTGGTCCGTGTGATCTGATCAAACAGACGAGCTCCTGTAGCTCAAACTGCTGAAGACGTTAATGCTGTTAATGCTCGACGGATCAGGACTTTTTTCAGAACACAATATTGTAATGTTATGTCGTAATGTTATGCCTGATCGGTGTATACAACTTTATAAATGCTTTATCTCTGGAACGTAATTGAATTATTATGTATACAATTACAGGGACTGATTTATGTCACTAAAATGTATATTCGAAATGTGTTCATTTCTGTGAAACTGTTTTGGGACACTGGCCATCATTAAAGGTGCAGTATTTTTTTTTGTTGTTGTTTTGTTATTGTTGTCTTATTACTGTATCAATGCTTTCTCTGAACAGAGACGTACCTGTACGCATGCCTTGTGGACTTCTTTACCAACACCACCAGATACCAGAAGTGAGTAACTGGATATGATCAAACCCTGCATTTCTAGAACATCTTGGCTTTTCAGTGATAATTTGATACTTCAGTTATTTAAAGAATTACACTATATGGAGAAAGGTTTGTGGACACTCGAGCATCAGATTGGAAATTTTTTTTTTTTGCACTTCCCATTTCACATTTAGTTTTGCTGTTCTCTTCTGGGAAGATGCTACACTAGATTATGGAGTGTTCTTGTGGAGATTTGTGTTCATTCAGCTACAAGGGTGATTGTGAAGTCAGGTACTGATCGAGGTGAAGGTGAGGAGACCTGGGGTGCAGTCAGAGTTCACGTTCACAAAAGGTGTTCAATAGGTTTGAGGTTCAGAGCTCTATAGCGGGTGATCTTCCACTCCAAACCCATGTATAGTATATTTCCATGGAGCTGGCTTTGTGCACAGGGGCATTGTCCTGCTGGAACAGGTTTGGGTCTCCTAGGTCAAATGAAGGGAACATTTGAATGCTACTGCATTATTATAATCTATATATTCATTATTATAATCTATATATTCATTATTATAATCTATATATTCAATATTATAATCTATATATTCATTATTATAATCTATATATTCAATATTATAATCTATATATTCATTATTATAATCTATATATTCATTATTATAATCTATATATTCAATATTATAATCTATATATTCATTATTATAATCTATATATTCAATATTATAATCTATATATTCATTATTATAATCTATATATTCAATATTATAATCTATATATTCATTATTATAATCTATATATTCATTATTATAATCTATATATTCAATGACATTTGCATTTTAATTTGACATTTTGAACAAACGTCAATCTTTTCTCCGTCCTCTGTCTAGCTGCAAGCAGGGATTTAGGCACGGCGACCTTTTCATGTCTTTTAAAAGTATGTTCCAGGATGTGCGAGAGGCAATGAATTTCATACATGACACGGTGAGATTAAGTTCTCTCAATCATGCACACACACACCCTGATTAATGACAAATACAGGCAAGGCCTATTCCTCTAATTATTACAACAATAATCTGGTCAAGAAGAAAAAGTCCCTTTACCCTAAATGTAGTTGATTTGATAACAAAACGAACCCTGTTCTGATGCATGCATGGAGCTGAACCTCGAAAAAATGACTATTCTCGATTTCACACTTCCAATTTTAATGCTGAATCTTATTCATAAGAGAGGAATTAAACCAAAAGCCTGAATGAAAGTGTGGAAAAACTTGAGATTGAATGATTGAATTCAACAAATACTAGCTATCATGTGCTTTGGTCTGTTCAAAAATCCTAAGCATGCAACGTTATCCTAGTAGTCTGTATAAGGAAAAGTCAGTAAAAGGGAGTCTAAAACAGAGTTCAGTATTGAAGCAGGATCTTCAGTCATAAACACTGGCTGTGTTTCAGTAAGAGTAGTAATTTCCATGGCTTTTAGACAGAGGTAGACAAAGTACACAAAGCATGTACTCGAGTTAAAGTAGAGATACACTCAGTAAAACTAAACTCCAGTAAATCTAAAAATGTTCCCTTTAAACTTTCACTTGAGTAAAAATACAAGTAAAGTTGCCTTCAAATGTACTTATGATGTACTCAAGACTCTTTACTTAATCAAATCATTTTATGTGGAAAGACTCTGTGACTCTCAGCACACTGATCTATTAATAGAATGATATTAAGTGAAACACTGATTGATATCAATTACAATAATCACGAGCCCAAAACCTTCTTTTCAACTACTTAAAAAGAAGCCAACGTGTGTTGTTTTGAGTTCGAGTCAGGAGTTTCTTCATCATTTATTCCTCTCAAAACATTCTGGTTGCTGTTGAACTGATGCTGAACTGTATGTTGTTGATGAGTAGATACACCAAGCGCCAATCAAAACCGGTTTAAAACAGAGCGCGTACTCGACACTGATTGGTGTCTCGACCAGTTACGTTTTTATCCTCATAAATAAAAAGAAACGACCGATTTTACAAAATGTATTTGAGTTAAAAAAGATATTTGACTTTGAAATGTTGTGAAGTTAAAGTAAAACTCTCCCTAAATACAAATACTTTAGTAAAGTACAGATACGTGAGAAGCATATAAAACATTTACTTTGTTACTGTCCACCACTGCCTGTAATTCAATTGGAAATGTGATTTTAGAAGCAGGGCAATGACTAAATATAATATTCGGGTGCATTTCTGCATGATACTGTACAGTACAGTATGTACCACCACGTATAAATTGCTAACAGACTGGTGCGGTTTTCTTTTCTGAACTACAGGGCTCCCTGAAGGAGAGAACACTGCAGAATCTGGAGAAATATGTGATCAGGGATGTAAGTGATGATCTTTCAAGTGTGTTTAATGAGGTGGAGATGTTAATTGAAGGTCTTGGTGCTGCCGTAGGTGACACACTGAATCATGGGCCATTAATTGTAGTGTAATTACTGCTCCTGATTAGTTTTAAGTATTGTATTTAATTGAAACCAGTTTCTAAGGAAGTCTCTCTCTCTCTCTCTCTCTCTCTCTCTCTCTCTCTCTCTCTCTCTCTCAGCCCCGTATCCTCATAATGCTGACCCACATAAAGAAGGTTGCAAAGGTATTCCTGGCCACCAACAGTGATTTCAACTACACTGAGGTAAGTGTCTTATGGTTAGGATTCGAGAAAAAAGTAAACCTGACCTGAAATCAGCTTCTTATTGTTCTCTATTGTTCTAACTCAGCACCCTCACTCAGACATTTAAGTTCCTCCCTTTAAATAAGGTGTTTTTTTTCCTTTTTCTTTTTCAAACCAGGCCATCATGAAGTATTTGTTGGATTATCCACCTGGTTCGAAGGTAGGAAATCCTTTACTTGAATAAGTTAATCAATCTGAATGCATCTTATGTTTTTTTTTGTTTACATTTTATTACATTTGCATCATGCTTACGTTTATTCATTTGGCAGAATCCAATCCAACATTTATGAGTATGAGTCCATTGTTAGTTAAAATCTGCTAAAACATCTTTACAATCTTTCCAAGGATAATGCAGCTCAGCTATTCTACACTATATAGACAAACGTTTGTAGACACCTGACTATAAGCACTTTCCACAACTTCCACTCCACTATGTTTCACTACATTTAGTGGAGATTTGTGCTCATTTTGCCACAAGGGTGTTAGTAAAGTCAGGTGCTGATTTGGTGAGGTGAGGAGGCCTGGGGTGCAGTTACAGGTGTTCATATTCATCCCAAAGGTGTTCAATAGTGTTCAGTGCTCTATAGCAGGAGATCTCACACTCCAACCCATGTAAAGCATGTCTTCATGGAACTGGCATTGTGCACATGGTATTGTCATTATGGAACAGGTTTGGGTCACGTCAAAGGCGTCCTATACAATTCTCTTCCAACCTCAAGTGTACCAACTTAAGAGTCCTAAGAGTTTAGTCATAAGAACCTCACATAACAGAAAACAGGTGTCCCAATACCTTATATTTGTTGAGTAAAATATGGAGGAAATGTAAAAGTTTTACAACAGAAAAACGCCACATCAGCACTAATACATTAAAATTAAATATATAGATTTTCTAAACAGATTTTTCTTTTTATTATATTAAAAATTTGAAGAAACATGAAAGAAGTTTTCCTGCATTTGTTTAAGATAAAATAAGCTGTATATATTTTTCTCAGCACCCAAAAAAGTGCTGGCGATCGTTTTTTGACCTGGTGGTGGTGGACACAAGGAAGCCATTGTTTTTCGCTGGGGGGACGGTGCTGAGACAAGTGGACACGGTATGACTACTCTTCCAGACCCTGTTTGTGTGCTGGTTGAAAAAATGTTTTACCTTTAACATGAGATAACGTGTGTGTGTGTGTGTGTGTGTGTGTGTGTGTGTGTGTGTATGTGTGTATCAGAACACAGGGAAGCTAAAAATAGGGACATACACAGGAGAACTGCAGCAAGACACTGTCTACTCCGGAGGTACTAAACAAATTAATGATTACGTTTTATTTAACGTCCTTCAGGTTAACAGCATGACAAACAATTGTTCTACCCTTCACACATATTCCCATTTTTACATTTGATCCGGTGATGTTCTTGATGACAGGCTCCTCAGACATCGTCTGTGACTTGCTGGACGTGAAAGGGAAAGATATCCTCTATGTGGGAGACCACATATTCGGGGATATTCTGAAGTCTAAGAAGCGTCAGGGTTGGAAAACTTTCCTGGTGGTTCCCGAGCTGGTCAAGGAGGTCCAAGTGTGGACGGACAAACATGGTAAGCGAGCTTTCATGCGGTCTGTAGATTCCAGTTTCAGAAAATAGCACAGCTGTAGCTATGCTGGCTAGTTGTGATGGTTGTTATACTGCTACACTAAAAAGCTAGTTCAGTGCTCAAGATGTTGAACTTCTGATTAGAAGGTCGTGAGGTCAAATCCCACTGCCACTAAGCTTGGCCCTTGAGCAAGACCCTTAACCCTTAACTGTTTAGTTTAGTTTAAGATAAATGTAAGTCACTCTAGATAAGGGCATCTGCCAAATTCTGTAAATGTAAACCAATTGAAGTTTCTGTTTGACTGCTCAGAGGTAACTTGGTTGTACCGAGTTATAAATGAGCTGTGTATGCTTTCTTCAGGAATGTTTGAGGAGCTCAGGCAGCTGGACATTTACCTTGCCGAGCTACACAAGTGAGTATCACTGTGTCAAATAGCATGAACCGGCCAGCAGATGGCAGAAAAGTCTAACACGCACACTCAGACTCATCCCATGCTTACTGTCATTCCAGGGATTCAGACCTCGGAAATGGATCGGATGTGAATCTTATCCAAAACAAGATTAAGGTGCTTTCTGTACCCTGCACATAGATGACTCATGTGATCAGTTTATTGGAGATGGTTTCAGATTTTCAGTGTGTGTGTGTGATTCACAGATGGTGACATATGCGATGGAGCTGTGCTATGGAAAGATGGGAAGTCTGCTACGCAATGGCTCCACCAAAACCCTGTTTGCCAGCCAGTTGCTGCGATACGCCGATCTTTACTCTGCGTCCTGCATCAACCTGCTGAACTACCCTCTCAGCTACCTGTTCAGAGCATCCTTCGTCCTGGTAAATAATAATAATAATAATAATAATAATAATAATTAGAAGAGCAACAATATTCGAATTGCTGTTACAAAATATTATTGACTTTTCCAACTTTATCTGAGTCTTCCACCAAACTGTTACTACAAAGTTAAAAGCACACAATTATAGGGTTGAAATGATTCTTTGAGTAACTCAAGTAATTTGAATAAAAACAATAAAATTGAGGCTAATTATTTAAATTATATTATATTTGCCTCAATGCTTTGTTTAGCTCATTTAACTACACACAGAGCATTGTGTTTCCCCACGGACCATTATAACTGATGTACCACTCGCTAAACTCTGGAGTGCTCTAACCAAGTAAACACAGAATATGATGCAGAATGAAAAAAGCAGGAGAAACGGGGAGAAAACAGCGAGGGGCGAGGAGAAGATTCGACAAAAGATTTCCAAAGATTGAGATCATTTTGTGCGTTTAAATTGATTTTTATAGTTTTATTTATGATTTTTAATTTATATATTAGTATTTGCATTTTAATGTTATATGGCAATTAATTGCACTAAATGGGTTTAGTTTTCACAGATATCCTTGTGTTCAATTTCAGCAATAAAAATTTTACTTAAAAAGGATACAAATCACTTGTTCATTTTAAAAGACCCGTCTTGTTTTCTTGTGTATATTTGGTATTGCTGTTTAGTAAAGAAAAAGTGCTTCTTACCCAATTACTCGATTAACGAATGGAATAATCGGTAGAATACTAAATAACTAAAATAATCGATAGCTGCAGCCGTGCACAATTATATGCAGGATGTCCCTGGATGCAGTGCCATAAAATGTTCCTTTCACTTGAACTAGGAGACCTAAACCTGTTCCAACATGATAATAACCCTGAAGATATGCTTCACATGGGTTGGAGTATCTTAAGCTGACTGCACCTCAGGCCTTCTCACCTCACCTTTATCAGTACCTGCCTTTCAACAAACGTCTTCTTGAAGCTTACTTTGTGCACAGCAGCATTATGGATCAGGTTTGCTCCTCTTAGTTCCAGGGAAAAGAAACTGAATTGTGGCATCGTCCTGTTTAAAGGACTTTTGGTCTACACGTCGTCTCCTTTTCTGGCAGACTGATGCTTTATGTGCATATTGGATGTGATTGGTTCTTAAAGTCTATGATATAGTTACACTTGTTCAAATCGTAATTTTTTAGCGAAAAACATTTCGAAGCGACCCTAAAAATACTTCACCGGAATTTTATATTTTTATAGTGATGCTAAAAACGTTTATATCACAGTCCGATTTTGTTTGATTTGCTCTTTCAGATGCCCCATGAGTCGGCTGCTGACCCGCACGTCAGAGACCGGTCTGCACCGGATCTCTCAGCCATCCTCCGAAACACAACCATCAAGGTCAGATACAAGGAACTGCAAATCCTCACAGAACTACAAACTAAACAAAAAAAAAAATTCTTGTAGTTACTATGAACCAAATCCAACCAAATCATTTGTAAAAACAGGGCTCAATGATCTAGATTAGATAATTAGATTGTCCCAGTTCTGTATTAATTTTTTTTTCTGTCTGAACAGAGGCGGTGTCAGTGCGATGGCGAGAACTGTGGGCTGGAGAACTGTGAACAGAACAGGAGAACGCAGCCGTAACCATGGAGACGTGAGCGTCTGAGCGTTTTCATTTCAACGCCTGGACAGTGAAGGTCCCAGTTGGCTCAGAATTCACTGATAACCCCAGAGAACCTACGCAGTAAACTGCACTCCTGCTTTGACCCAGAAAACCCCTATTTTTTTCCTAATTAAACCTATTTGAAGGAACCGGCCACTGATGGAGATTATTGATGATGAGCTGTGAATTCAGTGGCGCTCTTAAGGTGATTTTTGTACATTAATTTCTCTGACAGAATGTGAAGATTTAAACCTGAAGCATTTCAAATGTCCCATGGTGGACGGTTGATGTTACATCAGGTGCGGGTTATTTTCCTACAACCGCACGACCCACACTGATTTAGCAGTGCTAAGGATGTTTTATTAATGAATTAATGACTTTTTTTATGCAATGGAACGTCTGTTATTCAAATTAGTTCCTGTTATAGCCTCCATAAACATCGTTTATTCACCAGGATCTTCTTTATTCATGAAAAACTAAAATATTGTTGCTGTGATGCTACAGAGACAATCCTGTAACCTCTCAGACTGTTACAGTCCACTGACACTGGAGACTTCTTGCATGTTTGTTAAACAAAAACTTCTTTTACATTAAACTTTATAGTTACTGTGAAACAATATCGTGTTATAAAGAGTTCATTTGTAGTATTAGTTACTACCTTTATACATTTGCACGAACCCTCTGCCCATTGTTTTGTGGTGTGTGTTGCAATAGAAACTATTATCACTTTTAAGTGTCTTTTTGCTATTTTTACGGTGTGGCATTTTAATTGTCTGTTTCACTATAAATCAGTGCAAAGGTTAACATTTCGCTCGTATAGCATGTCCAAATGCAGCGCTTTTTTTCTTTTCGACAAAGCAGGATGAAGAAGGTTGTGAGAAAGTATTTCCTGAGCATTAGAAGGATTGAGAATAAAGTGCTGCTGTTGAGCAGCGTTCCAGGGGAAACCAGACAAAACGCTGATGATTAAGGAGATTTCCCACAGATGTGTTGGTGAATTAGTGAAAAATTACTAAAGTTATATGTTGCATCGACCGCTACGCTGAGAATTGTCTAAAAACTTTTGAAATGTAAGAAGCGCAAAAGCGGAATATTTCCGTAAACTCGTGCTTTGTAATAAATCTTGGAAAAGACAACTCGATACCGTTTTCTGTGATTAGATCGTGTCTTTTTTAACACAGGCTCTTCTTGTCACTGGATTGGTAGCATTAGCTGTACCCTTAGCATACACATTTATATTTATTATTTAAAGAAAAGGAGCATTTAGTGTACATTTAACACAATTCCAGTCCATATACAGAGCCTGTGAAAAGTGTGGAAACACACAGACCTTTATGTTTTTTTAAATGTGTGTGAATGAGAGGGAGGGCAGTGGAGTGGTGAAGTTGCAGGGGGAAGAGGTGGAGAAGGTGGAGGAGTTCAGGTACCTGGGGTCAACAGTGCAAAGTAATGGAGAGTGTGTTAGAGGAGTGAAGAAAAGAGTGCAGGCAGGGTGAAGTGGGTGGAGAAGAGTGATAGCAGGAGTGATTTGTGATAGAAGAGTATCTGTGAGAGTGAAAGGGAAAGTTTATAGGACTGTGGTGAGACCTGCGATGTTGTATGGATTAGAGACAGTGGCATTGAGTAAAAGACAGGAGGTGGAGCTGGAGGGAGCAGAGCTGAAGATGTTGAGATCTTCATTTGGAGTGACGACGATGGACAGGATTAGAAATGAGTTTATTAGAGGGACACCGCATGTAGGACGTTTCGGTGACAAAGTGAGGAAGACCCGATTGAGATGGTTTGGACATGTGCAGAGGAGGGACATGGGGTATATCAGTAGGAGAATGCTGAGGATGGAGGCACCAGAAAGGAGGAAAAGAGGAAGACCAAGGAGGAGGTTTATGGATGTGGTGAGGAAAGACATGCAGGTAGTTGGTTTGAAAGAGGCAGATGTAGAGGACAGGGGGGTATGGGCACAGATGATCCGCTGTGGCGCCCCCTAATGGGAGAAGACGAAAGAAGTCGTCCTAGTTTGTGCATAGAAACAAAAGGAACATGCATGTCTTTAAAAAAAAAAACCCTAAAAGACGGTGTTTCAAAACATTTGACAGGTACTGTAAATCTCTACAAATGCGATACTTTTACTTTCTGAGAGTAAAATAGTAATAAAAGTTTTACCATTTGCTATAAAAATATATCTTCTCTGTCCTGTAATCATCCTGATTTAATTAAAGATGATTTCTGGGAGATAATCTGACAGTTTGATGTGTAAAGAAAATAAAATGCAGGGTGAACTTTATTAACACTCCGGACATATCTCAATCATAATGTTTCTATGATATATAAAAATATTTCTGGATATATATCTTCAAAAGAACAATCTTTATATCGAGGCTGGAGTATGAGCACTGTGACACGTAAGATACATATCTCAAGTTTAGTTTGTTATTAGGTGAAACAGGTTTTTGTGTGTGTGTGTTATAGCAAGAAACACTGTAGTGTGTGGTGTTGATGGTTTTAAGCATATTTATAAATATGATTGAAACATCCTGTCAGAAAAAACAAAAAAGTTTATATATTATTTTTTTTTTTAAAAACGATATCTAAAATATTCACTTATATTCCCACCTATGACCTTTTTAAACACCACACACGTTACCTGTTTGGATTCAAAGACATATATAAAGATATAAAGATAAATATATATATATATATATAAATCAAAGTAAATGTGAAAACCATTTGTGCATTTTTACCACTTTTAAGTATTTGATCCTATAGAATTTATCTGACCTCATATAATTTCTATCGAATTTAAAGGATATATTTTAATTCATATTATTGTAATTTGTCATTTTTTTTGTTATATGTATTCTGGTAGTTTAGTCAATTTAAGTTCAGAATATTAGAAATGATGACATTAAATAAAACGAGAAGATATTAATTTATACCTCTGATGATATAATAAAAAAAATAATTTATCAAAGAAAATGTGGGGAATAAAAATGTGTTTGAGTTGAGCTACTTTTTCTCCTTTAAAACTTAAATGTTACTATTCTAATGATTGTTTTTTACATCTCATTTATTCTGCAGGATTTTTTCAATTCATTTGAAACCAATTCTATTCGGTTGTATTTGTATTGCACTTTAATTACTGGACATTGTCCCAAAACAGCTTTTCAGAAATCAATAGAAATTTTACATTTATAAATTTTACATTTATTCTCAGCTTTGTTTGTGTTGCTGATAGAAACCCATTTGCTGAGTTTATTGCAGATAAAATACCAAATTAAACTAAAATATGAATACATTTACATAAGTACAAATAAAAATTTTTTTTTACATTTATTATAAGATGCTGCAAAATTCATTTGAAAATAGAAAAACATGCAGATTTTAAAGTTTTCTCACACATTTTATTGTTTTATCCTAAACGATATTCAAATAATTAATCTATAATTCTTTTTTTACTTGATGTGTGTGTGTGTATAATTCAAACAGTTGTATGATTAAACATCGAACGAGTTAATGTTTGCTCTTCACCCTTGGAGCTGCAGTGCATTAAAAGAAAAAAAAATTGAAGAGAGACAAAAAGGAAAGAAAAGCACTCGATTTTTCTGGATTCCAGTCTGCTGTGGGATTAGGAACGCCGAAAGGATTCTGAGGCTGAACCTAAAAATGCAGCTTTTGGCTGGTTTACTATGTAGAAATATGAAATTGTATATGAAAATTTATTCCACATGTTTAGGTGTGTTTGGATGTTTTAAAAGCAAGAAGCTTTTAAAAAATTTTTACATCTGCAAAAACTGCTACACAGCATCAAGGCATAAAACACAGAAATAATTTTCTGAAAAATGACACTTTCACATGTGCATCATAACACAAATGTTATTCTGTGATATATGGGACCGTTTATGAGGATCACTATTATTTGGTGAAGTGTCCTACTCAATTGCTCCTTTCTTACACACACACACACACACACACACACACCATGGTCCATTCCTCACATTCCACAACTTCTCAGCAGCCATTTCAAACACGCCCCAACAAGCTGCATTCTTTCCCGAAGTGGCCGAGGGTGTTGTGTTCCCTCCCCTCAGTCCTATAGATAAACCTGGTTAACATTTAACCTGACACAGTCTGTAACCTCACATACTGTTCACTTTTACATCACAAAGAAACTCTGTCCTGAGCCTCTGCATAGCTTTTAGGATAGTAAAAGCTTTAAATCTCTTCACAGCACCAGAGATTTTAAAACATTTTGGGGGGTTTTCCCCTGTTTTCAGTAACGAGGGCGAGTCGATGGGAAACTGGAAATTCATTCATTCTTGTTGAGAGCTCCTTCTACTTGGACACGTTCGAACGAGACACTATTTTTTGCAATGAGAAACTAAAAAAGTGTAAACTTTACAAAGAAATTAAAGAAATAAGGAGGGAAATTTTTATTATTAATTTCTTTCCCCACTCTCCCTGGGACAAATACATCCCTATACTGAGCTCATTACACCCACAGCTACAGACACAAGCTTTAGCTTGGGGACGAAAACGCTGAACATGGATAAAAAAAATTAGCTTTTTAAATGTTAGTTTGAAGGAAACAAAAAAACCTGTAAAGTATTTTCTACAATTCTGACAGAAAACAACCTCAGACATTTGCGTAAAAAAAAAAAAAAAAAAGAGGAAACATCGCAATGTCCTAATATGCAAAAGACACTGATTTTGGTGCATTTTTATGTCCAGCTGTACGTTTATTCTTTATTTACACTTTTCATTTGAGTTAGAATTCTAAAAGGGAAAAATAGGAATGGACAAATCAATCCTGAAGTATTGGTACATTCGATCTGGGTGTGAATCCGGTCCTGTTTCCCCAACAAGTGTGTTTAATATTTACATTAATATTTATAAAAAAAATGTAAGTATTGGATTTTTACCATCATCGAATTTCTTCAATAAAAAAAAAATATAGAATATTTAATATTCTCTGTTCATTAAAAAAAAAAAAAACCTGTACAGCCTGCATTGTCATTTGAGCATGTATCTCAAGATCATCTAGACCTTGAGAGAATCATTTTGGGGTTTTTTGCTCGAGGAGGAAAGTCGATTCCTCAAAACAAGAAAAGTCAAAAGCGGAAAAACGTCAACGTTCTCATTTTTATTAAAAACAACATAAATAAGATGCTAAAACATATTTTGATATTAACAATACTGGTCTTAAAAGTACTTGGTATTGGACTTTAAACAAGAAAAAAATGGAGTCATCCATCGCAAATAGGTTTGTGTGTGTGTGTGTGTGTGTGTGTGTGTGTGTGTGTGTGTGCGCATTTATTACTTTTAGAGTCTGTTTTTGCTTTTCAGCAGTGCTTTATTTCATCTTGCTCATTTACCTTCAGACATAAAACAACAAAAAAGTGAAAGGATTCAATTCAGATCCAACAATCTGAAGTGTGTTGCAGAACAACGTTCCTAACAAATACCTTCAAAAAAAAAAAAAAAACAATAATTAAAAAAAAGCCGATAAAAAATATGCATATACAGATGGAGAATAACAAAGAAAATCCTGTGCTGCCTGATTGTTTAACTGCAATTATAATTTAATGAAACTGATATTGTGTCAGATTTTAACTATTTTTATGATGTGTTCATCAAATGTCTATTCTGCTGATCTTCGACTTTGATTATTGAAGCCATTTAATACGAACGATATGAGATGCTTCAGTCTTTTCGATTTCTTTGGAAGAAAAAAAGAACCTTCCCACAGTTACAGAATGAGGCACGTACAGACCTGGAACAGTGTTTTATAGTTATAGTACCTGTAGTCCACCCCCACACCCCCACAGGCATGTAGTAGAAGCAGACTAGAGCGCATGGAGGCTGTCAGTGATGCAGAGAGCGGCATTTGGCAGTCCCGGGCCGGGCTGCGTCCTCATCCCCTCCCCCACCGCCTCACACAAGTGGACTTCTTTAACCACATTCCTGTGAAATCACTCACCCTTCCCACCACCGTAACACGACCGGATCGCTCTCTTTCCCCTCACACACACAGATCGCTGCTCTTCTCCAGGTTTACCTACAAACCCCAGGCGTGATCATGTGACCCATGAGCTCGGCATGTACCTGCCCAAATTTGAATTAAACAGGGTTTTCCCACAATAAAAAAAAAAAAAAAAAAAAAACACACTATGATTATACGCAGAATTACAGGATCGTCCAGTTTCCGTCACTGATAACACGCTCATTGCGATTTCCGTTCACACCTTTGGAAATAAACTAAGAACAAAATCCCAAACAAGACGCTGATCAACTCGAGCACCTTTATTTCATTCATAAAACACAAAAACAGCTTGCAGGAGAAGTGCCACGGCTTTGCCCTGGGGTTCAACGTGCTGCGGGTTGATGGGCGAAACTCGGCCGGAGGTTAAATGCTATGACAATACTATTGCACTGCTAGAATGGATGGTACAGTAGTGCAACATCGTCAGAGCAGCTGACCTCAGCAAGTGCACATGGGAAATCGGCCATCTTCCCCAGCACACTTCCCACTTCTTCCGTAACTACAAGGTCTGTTTTTGTTTTTTTTCCCTCCAACGCACAGATATGGAGACACAAAGTCAAGAGAATCAGTAGATTCTCAAATCTTTTAATGATATATATAATAAATTCCATTCATTCAACCCCATTTTGTTTCAAACGCTACACGTTCTCACACTGTTACGTGAAAAAAAGCCTAGCAGACGTGCAGCAAACAGTCCACCTAAATTAAAATTCGTTTTCAGAAAAATTTCACGAGTTTCATGCGTTTTTTTTTTCCCCCTGCGAGAAAATCGTTTCCTGTTCCAATCCCACGTGTGGCTCTCAATATATAAAGCAATTAACTGCGTTGACATCAATCGGATCGGACACACTTTGATTTGATTACGGATCAATTAAGATTCAGAGTAATCAATACTTTCACGTCCTCGTTTCACTTGCGACGATAAACAAAAAAAAAAATTTATTATCGCACAAAAAGAACGTGTATTTCTAATAAAATTAATGAGAATGTTCTGTTAAATAAAGCAAACAAAAAAAAATGCATTCATTGATTATTTTAATTAAACGAATTTTTTTAACTGCTAATAATTTGTCTGAAGCTTTTGAGCACTGGCAACAATTTCCTTGTTAGTAATACAATATAGATTTTACCTTAAGTGTCTAATCCACAATTTTGGATCGTAAATAAATAATTTAATGCTTTTTACCCAAAAGGGTGCTTGGATTTTTTTTCAAATGAAAAATAGACAAAATGAAATAAAATGAAGCAAATACTTATGTATTCTGCAACGTTTTGTTTTTGTGTCCGAAAAAAAATAAATAATTCGATTTAAATTGTGAGAATTTAAGATTATTCTTTGAAGTTTTGTTTGAAGTTTCACACAACCAAACTTTTCCTACTCAAATACTATAATAATTAAATAAATAAATAGATAATTCTTTTTAAAACAATTAATTCTGAAAAAATAAATTATTTCCTGGTCAATTCGTCCCCGTGTGAAAGATGACAAACGAATTCAAGTGACGATCAAAATCCAGACAATTTATCAAACGTAGAAAACAAATATGAATAGAATTTGTTACAAATTTCACTCAATCGAGTATTAAAGCTTTTCCTTTAGTGTTTAATTCCTTAAATAAATTAGAACTAAAGTAAATTAAGAATAAAGTGGAGATGTTTTTGAGCTTTTCATCCAACAAAATCAATTTCAGTATTTAAACAGCAATAAAAAGTGCCAATAATTTTCTAGTAAAACAATTAAATATTTATAAAAGTGTGTGGGTTTTTTCTTTTTCATGAAATCCACCTTTTAGATTATGAGCAACAAATTAAATAATGTTTAAAATTAAACTATGGCAAAAACTAAATTTTCACCTGTAAAATGTAAATATTCTAATTATAAAAAATAGGGTAATAAAAGATGTAGAAAATTAATACAATTTTTCCCTCTTTCTAACTAGTCACCACTTTATAGATTAGAAATTGATTTTACTCATTATAAATTAAATAAATTGGCATAAATATCTACATTTTTTTAGGGTTTTTTCCCTCCATCCAAACACATCAAAATAACAATCCTGCCCCCCAAAAGTAAATTTTATAAATTACAGAATACAGATTAAAGAAAAGTATTTCACCTCATCAAGTGTTCAACATTTAAATGACTAAATGTTGCCCCCCAATAATTTAACCCTGTGGCGACGGTGGTCTTAGTGGACAATTTATAATTCATACTGCAGAGGGTTAAAAAAATTACACATGCTACAGATTAGAGATGATGAGATTACAAACTCCAGGAAACTTCCAGAAACATTTCAAGCACTCCATGTTCAAATAAAGAGTTTTGGTTCCCTCATCCGTTATCATCCTGCTGAGGGGAGTTGAACAACTTGATTCTGCTTAACGCTCAAAACTATATGCAATATTGGACACACACACAGGAAACTGTACATTTAGCATTCGTATGAGATACTATAGAGCTCCAGAATAACCACAAGGCTTTAAAGTTTTAGAGCTCGTGACCTGACAGGTGCCCCTCCTCCCATCGTATCCGCCTCTCATATCTACCCCCAACACCACCCCACCCAAAACCTCCTCCTCCTCCACCACCTCCGAGCCCTCACTGTACTTCCACGTGCTCAAGTTTGCCAAATCGCACACATTAACAGACAGGTGAAAGGTCACGCAATAACGGAGGACTTGGAGGTCTCTGATCTTCCAGCCAATGCCCTTTTAATATTGCACTGCTCTTCTGAACGCTCACAGTAGTACAACAGAAAAAGGGCAACGGACGAAGACAGGGCTTTGGGGCCCCCGCCGTTTCTCCAGCCAATCCGGTAGCTCCGTGCTCTCGTCAGCCAATGGACTTGCAGCGGTTTACATTCCTGAGCAACTCCGAGGAGGAGGAGGAGCCAAGAGGCACAAACACGAATGCTGTAACGTTAGAACATATTTCAACTCTATACACATGAAAATATAGAACTCTAATCTAAACGCTTGCACGCTTCTTTCGAAGTTCATCATGCACAAAATCATTTTACAGTTCAGGGGAAACCTTTAAGAATTAAACCTTTAAACTCAATTTTTTTCCAGGAGTCTCTTTTCATATGAAAAAAGATTGTTTATATATATTTTGACTATTATACATTTTTTCAACCCCTTGAAGTCGATCTGTCCACCAAGACGAGCCTTTAAAACGACTCAGAACAACGTCGGTGGTTTGTTAGAGAGAGTTGGGCAACACTTTCACATCCTGTTTTCTTTTTCTCTTCGAAAACTTTAGAGGGAAAAAAAAAGATTGTTCATAAAACAACACTTTATAAATTTTGTCGGAAAGCGTAGGAAAGGATTCGATCGCAGGGTAATATATATATATTTATATTGGTGTGCAAGTTTTACCTTTCTTTGGAGTGAAGATAAGATTTTAATGATGTGAATGCATTGCATTTCATGTGTGAGAGGTAATGGAAAGCTTGGAAGGTAGATTTATTTGTTTTTGTTTTTGCATAGAATTTTTTTTGTTAGATGGTGAAGTTTTTCTATTTAGATAAATAAAATGCATTCATTTCTGCACCTGGAAAATGAGAAAATGCATATGCACACAAAATAGTCTCTAAAATCATTTTTTTCTTAAATGCACAAATCAAATTCAGAAATTAAGAAAGAAATCAAGCATCTAAACATTATTTTTTTTAGATTAAGCCTTACCTGATCCCATCTATTGAACACGTCTTTCTGTCCCCTAGATGGTTTTTTTTTTTTTTTGCATGCAACCCACAACAAAAAAAAAAAAGATTATCTTTTATATCCATACACACCTAATTTACAGGGGATTTTCAAGCATTTTTTGGGTTCGTCCCAGGTGTTTTGGAAGCATGGTCCCGCCATTCCCGATCCGAAAACGTGTATCGAGCTCGCACAAATAGGGCCAAGTGAATCCTCCCTCCCTTCCTCCAGCACCCTCCCAAACCACAGTATGAATCCTAGGCTGCCTAATAAGGGAGCGACCAAAATCGGCTCCATCCGAAACCGCGCACTTCCCCACTAAGTAGAAACGACGCAGGAGAAAACCTGTAAGCTCCCCAGGAAACTGGTACTGTACTCTAATAAGGGGGGAGGTTCACTTAGTACACATACAACAGCTCCTCGGTGAGGGTGTGATTTAGGATACGGCCTCACTGTCAACGGGAGAGAACGCGAAGAAGGCGACGCGGAAAAAGGCGGCGAAGAAGAAGAAGAAGAAGAAGAAGAAGAAGCAGCGAAGAAGAGGCGAAGAAGAAAAAAACGAAAAGTTGACCAAACGTTGTAAAAAAAAAAAAAAAAAAAAAAAAAACTCTTGAGATTCCTTAGACCTGATAGTTTCCTGTTTTCTCAACCACATATATAAATAATAGAAAAAAAAAAATCCTTGTTTAATATTATTAAATAATCTTCTCCACTCGAAACGAGTCGAAAAACAAGTCCAAACCCCCGGGTGTAGTAGTAGTTCTCTCTCTCTCTCTCTCTCTCTCTCTCTCTCTCTCCCCTCCCTTCCTCCCTCCTTCCTTCCTAAACAGCGCTCAGACTCCATCTTTGACTGGTTGACATTCAGCTCCCTTGCCCGAGCGAATCCCCCTCATTTGCATACCGTGCGCCCATTGGCCGATTCCTTGCGCTAGTATTCGCTACCCGACGATCCCATTGGTCAGATTCTCACCTCGTCGGTGTGCCACTGGCGAGACACGTGACCTCACCAGCGCCACCGCGCTGTGTAATTGGACGACGCGCGCGCGCGGCCGAATGTTCATTCACAAATGTATTAATTTTTTTTTCTGAACGGCGGCCATGTCGGCGGCGTGACTTGACTTCCGGTCCAGAGTCAAAAACATTTTCTACTATTTATGGACATTATTTACAATTTATACAAAATGAAATCGAAATAAGATTCGTTTGCTCGGTTTTGTACAGTAAATGTAAACGAAATTTGTTTGTTTCTATTCGAATTATTCGTTATTATATATTAAACTATTATATATTCATTAATATGTTTATTATTAATATTATTATGGTTATTTTTATAATGATGATGATGATGATGATGATTATTATTATTATTATTATTATTATTATTATTACTAATACTACTGCTTTAAGTAAAAATATAATAATAATAATAATAATTATTATTATTATTATTATTATTGTTGTTGTTGTTGTTGTTAGTTTGTTTCTGTTATTATTATTATTATTATTATTATTGCTATTATTATTGTTATTCTGTTATTATTATTA
Organism: Silurus meridionalis; assembly: GCF_014805685.1. Taxonomy (NCBI): domain Eukaryota; kingdom Metazoa; phylum Chordata; class Actinopteri; order Siluriformes; family Siluridae; genus Silurus; species Silurus meridionalis. The sequence continues at coordinate 3,078,031 of NC_060894.1, read as the reverse complement.
TTATTATTATTATTATTATTATTATAATCTAATAATCTGTTATTATTATTATTTTTATTAATAATAATAATAATAATAATAATAATAATAATCATCATCATCATCATCATCATTCATGATTTATTATTCAGAAAACAAACTTACCCAAAATCTGCTTTCCACATGTACATTCTCCAATGAAAATAATAATTCTTATTGCACTGAATTGTTTACTTATTTACTCAAATTATGCTATCATAATTATTATATCAAAGTATTTATTTGTACATTGTAAGTTAATATATTGGAATAAAACTTCATCATGAAGTCATTAATTTCTTTCTTTCTTTGTGTCTTTTTTTTTTAAATTTGTTTATATTTCTGATATACTGTTCTAGAAAAAAAAAAGAAAAATAGAACAAAATGAACAGTCCACCAAGTGTTAAAATTTAACCTAATCTGAATATTAATAAAAAAAAAAATCTATATCTATATTTAATATCATTACATCCCTCTTCCCAATCAGGATAGTTGATCTCTAATGGAAATGTAGCACAGTGAGTTATACACTTGATTGTGCGCTGATTGTCAGTGTGTCTGTGTGATTAAAGTGAGTGGAGTGGACGCTGCAGTGTCTGGTCCACTCGAGCAGGCGCTTATGGTGCTTCAGGGTGGGCCGAAGTAAAGAGGGTGGTGCCCCGGACCCCTTCATTGTGTTTTGACTGACAGCTGGAGGAGGGTAGTGGGCTGTGAAATCTGGCATTCCTGGCCAAGGGAGCTGAAATAATGGTATTGTGTGGTGGGAAAGAGCCCACATTCCCCCATCTCTTTTTTCCTCCCTTCATCTGAAGGGATCTGATTGTGCAGTTAATCATCAAAAAAAGTGTTTGATGTGAGACTGGTGCAGGAATTCAATAGGCTGCTCAGAAAAAGAGGAGGGATGAATTTCTCTCTCTCTCTCTCTCTCTCTCTCTCTCTCTCTCTCTCTCTCTCTCTCTCTCTCTCTCTCTTGTCCACTCACTCAGGTTGGTAATTCGATTTTATAGACTTTCTTTCCAAAAACATTCACCAAGATTGAAAATTGTTCTTCTTTTTGTTTCATGATTGCAGTAAAATAGATAGATGATAGATAGATAGATAGATAGATAGATAGATAGATAGATAGATAGATAGATAGATAGATAGATAGATAGATACATAGATAGATACATAGATACATAGATAATGTCAATTACCAGTACATACTATATAAAAATAAACCTATAAATTAATTATTCAAAACAAAAGCTACCATTACTGCATTTTTGGTTACTTTATTTCATTGTATTTAACTTCAGTTAAAACTATTAGATTAGATTAGATTAGATTAGATTAGATTAGATTAAGTTAAAACTATTAGACGAAAATTAAAGATTAGTTTTAGCATTGCTCTTTTTTTTCTTGTATTGAAAATATTTAAATCAGGATCCTTATACGATCCACCTGAGATTTAATAAGCTATTCAGGGGAGAAAAAAAAATTAAGAAATAGTACAAAACAAACAAACAACAAAAAATGGCAAAAGAATCCACTGTGTTTGTTTGTGATGATGCTGTGCTTCACATATATTTAACTCCACATGATAAACACTATATACAAGAATAAATGAGTAATTTAGTGATCCAGTCCTGAACACATATCATGAGGGTCTCTCTCTCTCTATTGCTCTACAAACATCATGTTAGTTTTCAGGTGAATGTTGATCAACATTTCCTCAATTGATCGTGATATTTAGTACGATAATGACACCGAGGCCACAGGAAAACTCTATTTAAATCATCCATCAGCATATTTGTGCTCCTGTGCCAGACGATCCCAGAATCCTGGATCAAGATCAAATTTACACTGAGTTCATATCCAGGACCTCGTTCAGTTTTTGAATAAACTGGGACGAAAAGACAATCATCACCAAAGATGTTCGACATTTGATCATTAAAAGAATGTAATTCCCATCAAATAAAAGTGTTCTGTTGTGGATTTCTTGCTGTTATTCATTGTAAATATTTTAAAAGTATAATATTTATTTACATCTTTTTTCCTTCTTAAAATGTGTCAATGCATTTCTAACTTTAAAAATAAATTGTAAATAGCATGTTATTATTATATATATTATGTTATCATATTATAAATATAGTATATTATTATTATTATTATTATTATTATTATTATTATTTTATAATTCTGATTCAAGCTAAGTGTAAAAAAGCTATCATTAGTAAAATCAGTAAAAATTTACAAATCTACAAAATGTTAAATTATTTTCCTTTTCAGTTCTGATTACTGAAACACAGATCTGAGCTTTTACACATGACAAAATAAATAAATAGAAACTCTTAAATGCATATAAATATTTCTCTTTATTGAAATGATTTATACAGTTATGTGGAGGACGTTCATAATTCTATTGTAAATCTATAAAGATATACTATTTACAGCAATTTGGAGAAAATTCGATTTGTTTTATAAATTATTGTTGCTACTAACAAAATAGAGGTACATCATAAAAATTCAATTATAAATAATTACATTCCACTGACCAGAACATTTATAGGAAAAATATCACTTTTAATCATTTCTAAAGAAACCAGATCAATACTGAAAATTTTCATATCAAATAAAAAACAAATGTATAATTATTATATATTTAGAATTGAATACAACAGATTTGACAAAAGATAATTATTAATAATATAGTAATTGTCTTTGATCTAACGTTACAAATAACCCTGAAGCAAAAAAAGCAACAAAAAAGGAAAAAGAAGCCCATGATTTGTTGTATACATGTGTATCCTGAGAGATCATTCAAATATTAGTTGTAAATAAAATATATACAAATATACAAATATTTCCAATTTGTAATTACAACCAAAAACCTGCAGCTTTTTGCACATTTTCATTTATTTTCTTTGCATAGAAAAGAAATAGAGCAACTTTCCTTTTTTTTTTTTTTTTTTTTAAATAAAGGCATTATTTTTGTGGAGTTAAAAGGACAATTTTAAGTATGTTTAAAAGTTATTTTGGTTGCCTGAAAAGAAAACAGGAACCAAAATATTACTGAATTTTATGTCAGTAATATATGTATCATTGTATACATTAAAACCATATTTAAAAGGGAATCTCAAATGAAGAAACATATTATATATATAAATTAAATGTAGTGACTAAAAACTGCAGTTTTTTTTGTTTTTTTTTTATAAAAAATGAATTTGGCATATAAAATTATACATATTCATTTTGTATATCATATACGAGACATTAAATAATGCTTTCATTTATTACAGAAATAGAGAAATCATTTAAATAATTCTAATAAGATCAAAATAATATAAGAAGAAATTAGGTTTTAATTTTTGAATTTCAAAAATTAGATCATGGTTAAAAAAAATGAATTTTTGATTCAATAATTTGAAAAAATAACAAGCTTTTTTGAATAATCGGAGAAATATTTTTAGAAGAAGGAATACAGAAATATATTTCTTTTAATAATCTCAGACATTTTATGTTATATATTGGGAAACATTTTCAAAGAGAATTATTTCAACTTCTCAGTTAATGTTGTTCATTACAAAAATAATAAAAAAAAACAACCTTAAAAACAGAGAACATTGTATTACACTGTACTGCATTGAATTTCATTCCAGAACAACTTTCCACTGAGTCCTGACTTCTATCAGCCTACATGTGTATCCTGAAAGAGACCTTTTGAGTCATGGGTGGTTTGTCTTTTGTTATTACCCCCAACCTAATTCCATCCCTTCCTCCAAAAATGTTCCTCCCTTCTTCCTGTGCCCTTTGATCTCTCCCCCTTTCCCTTCCCTCCCCTCCAGTACTGCCTCTGTCTTCAGGTCTTCTTCTTCTTCAATACCACCAGGATCGTTATCCATCATTTCCCTATATGGTGATCCAGTGTGTTGTAATTTTCCTCTCTATAGCTGGTTCCTGTAAGAGAAATAATGTGGCTGGGAAGTAAACTCTTGAACCCTACTTTATATATATATATATATATATATATATATATATATATATATATATATATATATGGAACACCATCTCCAGCACGTTGTCAGTTTTTTTTACTACCAAGCACATGCCCCACATTCCTAGCATAGGGATGGAGGGGGTTATAAAGAGGGTAGAGAATTTCACAAGAGGAACGAGACTGCGAGTGCAGTGTCACAATCACGTCGGACACGACTGTGTGGAGCTTCACACTGCTGCAGAAAGAAAGAACGACGTGTACAGTGACAAGATCGAGATATAAAGAACAGTCAAGATATAACACAGTGTGGGTTTTAGTACTGAGAAAGAATTCATTTGCATATTCATTTCTTTCAAAAAAAGATCTATTTATAGTGCAAAAAAAAAACTATTTAAAATCCTCATCTAAAAATTTGATTGCAAAAATATCCATGCACATTATTAAACACGTTACACACTTTATTTGCATATTGTAAACTGCTATTTTATATACTACCAGTTACAGTGATTACATTGAAGAGAATTAGTTTTTTGGCTGTTTTAAACAATCTGATATTCACAACAATCTCATAACTTTATATGTAACTATAGGGATCTAAGAAGTCAATTACCAATGAGAATGAAATTGTTTATTCTCAATTATGCATATTTTCTTTATGCATTATTTATTACACTTCTGCAGAAATTTGTTCAATATATTTCCATTAGGTCCTGACTTAGTGAACATCCTGTACAATCAAGAAAAAAAGTGTTACATCAATCAATCAATAAATAAATCAATAAAAGGATAATTGATGGCAAATTGCAGTCATTTAAAAGAAATAAAACATTCAGGAGATACTAATATTGGAATATAATCAAGGTGGTAAGAGGAACTTTGCATTATAATTAAAATAATAATAATAATAATAATAATAATAATAATAATAATAATAATAATAATAATAATAATGCATAATTTAAAACGAACTCAAACCATGGAACAGCTCTTAATAAAATCATTCATGTTTTTTTTTTTTTTTTATGTAAACGAAACTTTTTATATTTAATTACACTAATTATTTTCGGCATATTCGGCTATGCATTTTATTTATATCTATCGATATATAATACAGAACTCACCTGTTACATTCATTTTTTTAAAGAGATTTAATACAACTCGTTTGCTAATCACTTTTGTCAATTTTGATAAACTCCTTTCGATGAATTCATTAACAATTAACATTTCATAAGCTGTCATTTATAAACTGACTTTAAAAGTGCAATAAATACAGATAGATTTAACAATCTTTAAAAACAAATGTTTGTGTTTATTAAAGTAAGTCACTGGAACAATTAGGAAAATGTGTGAGTAAAATAAATGTATTTCTGATGTATGAAAGTGATAATTGTGTGAAACATGCAAACCTTTATAACGAGTTAAAACATGCAATTCGCTTATACAAATTATTTTCACACAACCTGAGTTCCCATATCAAACATTTCAAATGATTAACTTGGCAAAAAAGTGTGTTTTTCCTGACAGGAATTCCTGACCCACGTTTTCTATTCAGCTCCAAATAATATTATATATGTATAAAAGTGTCATCGTATTAAAATCTAAACTCATTTTCCCCAAAACACAGCTTTAAATGCTTTCTTTGATTTCTATTCTAAACATTCTGAACATGAAAATAACTTTTATATTACAGAGATAATGTTCAGAGGCCATTTCTAAGCTCTGGACAACAGAATAATAAGAAATGTGAACAAGAAAAAGAAGTGACTGATGGATTTCTGAGCTGCTGTAAAGCTTTTGCAGTTTCTTCGCTAATCTTTATTGTGATCGTAGTGAAAATGAGGAGATGAGAGAGTTGCTGATTTCAGAATGAATATTTGTTTTGTATTACACTTTGGAATCTAAAGAGATGGTAAAAGAGAGATCCAGGGGTCACCAACGTGGTGCCCTCTCTAAAAATAGCTGTTTCCTACTTTGTTAAATCATTGTTGATAATTATTATAATAGAAATCATTAACATGATCAGTGTCTTCACATAGATGATTATCATTAATTATTAATAATAACATATAATAAAAGGTAAATTGAACAATTTTGTTATTTCAGATCAAACTGAAAACTGTGTGTATCAAACTGGTAGCCCTTCACATTAATCGCTACACAAGAAGTAGCTCTTAGTTTCAAAAAGGTTGGTGAAGCTTGGTGTAGAGAATAAATGTGAAGGTGAGGAGGAAGTATCTTCACATGGCAGGAGTGAATAAACTGTCAAAAAAAATTCAATTATGTGAACTTATCCAGTAGTCATGAGAAGTCAAGATGTTGCATAGTCTTGACTACATGTACAGCTTCCGAGGTGAGACAAAGTTTTCTTCAAGTTCTCATTTGTGAAGGAGCAGGTGAAGCTCTGCTTTAAAGCAAAATTAAATCTATGTATGTATGTATGTATGTATGTATGTATGTATGTATGTATGTATGTATGTATGTATGTATGTATTTCCTTTTTGAACACTCTGAGTCCCCTGTTTGATTCTGTACTGTTTGTCTACATTTTTATTCCAAAATATGATATGATTTTGGTACAAAACTGATTCTAGAAGTGAATTTGAATGAATAAATCCAATCTGATATTTTTCATAAAGCAATGTACATAAAATAATAAATTCAAATAAATACATTAACGCATATGATTTAACGACAAAGAAACATGGAGAGCAAACAGACTCAAACCTGAACCTGGAATATGATTCTATACAGTATTCTTTAATTCTATATTCTCTATATAGATACATTTCCTTTAATAATTGTTTGCTGTAAGGTCAGAAATCGCAATTGTGTATTTCATCCATTTTGGGAACACAATTATTTAACAATAATGTGAGTGTGTTTTCTCACCTCCTGCTCCCAGGATATTCTCCAGATCCATACAGTTTGTGCTAATTATTCAATTAATGCTTTAATTTCTGTTATAGTTTTCACAAATATTATATATTCAACACGTCAACTTTAATTGATATGGTGAAGTTCGCACTGGAGAGATTTCTTCAGCAATTTTGGAAGGAATCTCCAATGCCAGCACTTTTACAGGTTCTGTTCCTTTTCATAACAGATCTCACAATATTAAATGTAACTTAAAAAGTCAACGACCAATGAGAGCAAAACTATTTCTACTTAATTTTATATCAAGTGTTTTCCTCTATGCATTATTTATTATGTTTTTTCCCCAATATATTTCAATTGGTTCCTGACTTTTTAAACATCCTGGACAATAAAAACTATGAAGTCAGTAAATAAATAAAACTGAAATTATTGGCAAATTGCATATAAATTAGGAATAATAGAGTAGTAATATAGTAGTAATAATAATAATAATAATAATAATAATAATAGTAATAGTAATAGTAATAATAATAATAATAATAATAATAGTAATAATAATAATAATAATATAAATAATAATAACAATAATAATAATAATAATAATAGAAATTATAATAACAATAATAATAATAATAATAATAATAGAAATGATAATAATAATAATAATAGAAATGATAATAATAATAATAATAATAATAATAATAATAATAATAATAATAATAATAATAATAATAATAGCATAGCCTCTTGAAGTCTCAAAATAAAAGTTTTATGTGAAACTTTTTGAAGGAAAAACCCTCAAACCCCTGAAGAGCTCATCATTGAATTGTTTAAGGTGGTTGATGTTTTGACTGATTCCTGAAATATCTTTCCCTGTTGATTCATTGTAAAAAATAAACAGATCATTAAAGGTTTGTCTTAAAAAAAATCCCATAAAGATGCATTTTGACAAGAATAAATATTCAATTCAATTCGATTTATTTTTTATTTGTATAGCGCTTTTAACAATACGCTCAAAGCAGCTTTACACAGATAATGTGGTGATGGAGAATAAATAAGATGTTCTTTATAAGTAAGTTTGTCCCTGATGAGCAGCCGGTGGCGACTGCGGTGATGGAAAAACTTCCTAGGATGGCATAAGGAAGAAACCTTAAGAGAAACCAGACTGAAGAAGAACCTGTCCTCATCTGGGTTGCACTGAATGTCCATTTATTACAGATAAACGATGTTGTGGGTTGGAGTGATGGTGATTATATGCAAACTGTAGTCCTGAGTCAGTGTAGCAGACTGTTGACATTAACTACAGTCCAAATCCAAATCTTCAGAGTTCCAGTTATTTTTTTTAATTAATAATTATTATAGTATTATAATGATATACACGATTAAGCTTAGGGTTCATGAGAACTGTAATTTATTCTCAATTTGTGTGACATTTAACGAGATTCAAGATTTTTCATGTCATTTGTACAGAAAGCAGTCTGTCACACCAAACCATCAAACTCACAGGAATCCTCCAGCAACCTACAATATAAAGTACTTAAGCAGGAGATAAAAGGCATTAAATACAAATGTACAAATTGCAGTACTGCAAATGCAAGAAGAGAGTGCAAAAAAGAGAAATATCTAGAAATTGTGCAGTGTGTGACGAAAATATGGGAGACATGCATGTGCAAAGTCCCGCAGAGGTTAAATTCGACGTTGCTTATTGTTCGCTAATAAACCGTCTGCATCATTCCTTTTATAATCTGTTTATTACACCAATCTCCTGGCTTTTTAACATCTATTTTACCATCTATACCATAAGGCATTATCTGCGGGTGACATTTTAACCCACACTCTTCCTCTCGAACGGGAAGAAACACAGCCTATAAGTAGACTTCAGAAGAATTCCTCACTTCACCTCACACCCTACTCATGGAATGTTCACAGGGTCGAAGGCCAACATGCTCAAGGGGGAAACCAATCTTGTGCAATGGCGATGAAGTCTTATTCAAACAAGCCCAGAAAGCCGTACGCAGTGCTGAAAGAGGCAAACCTATAATGAGCCTAATCATCAGCAGCCACAGACTTTACCTGTCATTTGCTCTTTTAATGTCACGGTTCTATTCAGACCTGTAATTGTCAATAAAGTAATGTTTGAACTCGTTTGCAAAACTCAACTCTACTACTGATGTATGTGACAAGCTTTAAATATAGTTTATAAAGACAATGTAAACATGACTTGTGAATTGCTAAACCAATAAAGAGTAAAGAATCATGTTCTGGTTGTTTAATGTTTTTATTTTAATTTTTTTTGACTAAAGGATCATCTCAAAGAATTTTGATTATGAATAAACTTTGATTATAAATTCAGGAATATAAAATTTAATATTCTTAATCTATTTATTTCTGTAAAGCTGCATTGTGACAATGTCAACTATTAAAAATGCTTTACAAATAAAAATCAAATGAAACTAAATTGAATTAATCTCATTTTTAAAATGCAGACATTTCTAAAATTGTCATCTTTTTTAATGTTAAATAAAACAAATAAACCTTATTGAATTATTGTGAGATAATATATATATATATATATATATATATATATATATATATATATATATATATATATATATATATATATATAGTTATTATTATTGATAATATTATAATTATTGTTTTTGTTGTCGTTTAATAAAACAAAAACATACATGTATCTGAAAATTAATGGAAATAATAGAATAATAAAAAATAAAACAGGGAAAAAAAACAATATAATAACAGGGTTTGGAGCATTTTAACAAATTAGAAACTAATTTCTAAAATAATTGCTATTGTAAAATATATAAATAAATATATAAATAAAGATTTATGAGTAAAAATCATGAATCATTTAAACCCTAAAATGATTGAAATATTTAGTAAAAGCCTTTTATCCATGTATACATGTTATATAGTAAACGAAAGAAAGAAAATTGTGCTGTGATTATGCATTAGATGCTTTCAAACCCATTTACCGTTTGCACTTCATATATATTATCTGTAGAATAATCCGGTGTAGCCTGTATTTGGTTCATCATTTGTCTCTCTGATTCTGACTCTGAAATCTCATGGTAAAAACCCTTAGCTCATCAAGTATGTATATTTTGTTCTATAGATAGACATTGCTCCAGGCCCCACAGCACCATGGATATTCCTGTCCACTCATCCAGCCAGGGGTGTTTTGGTCCTTTAACCAATAAGTGATCAGGGGTGGACCTGAGAAATTCCACAGTCGCAGTGTCTCTGCTGTGACCTTGACAACCCCAACCCCGAACCCCCTCCGTGCTGAAATCATGGCTCCTGAGCATCATAGGCAGATTAGTGCACAGAATTCTAAAAATGGAACAGGTTCATGTTAATATGAAGGCTGTTTATCCAATAGATACCAATTTACTGTATGCACAACAAATTTGGGATTAAATTCAGGATTAAATGGGATTAAAGCACCTAAAAGCAGACCTTCGGATTTATGCGAATGTCAAGCACAGCTGAGCGCTTGTGGAAAAATTGGACAGATAAAAAAAAAATTATAATTTCATGCTATAAGCAGGTACAAGCTACAAGCTTTCTGACTTTCAATGTCCTTGTGAAGCCTCTCGTCTTGTCACTTACAATACTTCTAATCAAATATTTGAGTTTACATTTACACCATTTGGCAGACACCCTTATCCACCCTCATTCATCATAACGGTCCGATGTTTACCGTTAGTGTTGTATTTTTGCTCCCGCTGTGAGAAGTCTGCTTGTTGACCACCCTAATGCAATCTGATACAAAAGGTAGTGGTTTTAGCTCCTAAAAACAAGGAACAACATTTTCAATTGATGTTTATTGGTGTAGTAAAGAGAAATACAGTACGGATGTAGATCCGCCATTGGCATATAAACTGAGCTTCTTTAAGCTAGCTGAGTTACGGCTCAAATACCAGGTCATCTTAAACAGTTAGGGATCTACAAGATAATAGATGTGGTGGACAAACTAAAGAGCTCCTGCATCGCTCTATTATTATAATTTTTTAAAATAAGCGTGCAACCAAATGGCATTGTGGATATGAACGGAGTAAAAAACATTCAAATAGACCAAGGAAATATGAATAAACTAATAAAAGGCAAGCTGAAAATTTCATCATAAAATTCTGGACATCACCGAAGACCTGATTTTTTTTCCAATAATAAATATTGCTATGCAATGATACTATCCTAACCCCCTCTCCAGTTTTATTTTAATGCCAATAAGTTGCTACAAAATTATTTTAACATTATATTATTCATTTTGTAAGTAATTAAAGCCAATGAAGATCTGAGCAGAGAAGCACATCCTAGATCATCTCTTTTTTACGCCAATTCTGTTTTTGGTGCTTAAACTGGACATTCTGTGTATGAAACGTGAAGGCCGCCATTTTGGCTGCGAAACCACAGCGCAGCCTCGCGGTCGTGAGGACAGTATGGCTTCATCGCCGCCATCTTGAAGGGGGAATGATGAGCTTATTGGTTAAACCAGAACATACTGTGATGCATTTTGGTACTAAATAAATTAGCCAGCATCCCTAGATAAGAGTACATATACTCGCTTTTAATACTTTACCGCATGCCTGTTAACATTTCGAAATAATAAAATGTATGTAATGTCAGCAGTACACCCCTCGTTAAACTTGGTCGCGTCCAATATGGCGGCGATCTGACAAATCTCAATCGGCAGATATTTTATAAAAAATTTTTTCTGTAGTCCAGAATTAGAGTGAATATGAGACACATAGACGTGTCTTTCATTTGTGTTTATTTATTTGTTTATTTTATTTATTGGAAAGTTAATTACGTTCCCTATAAATCAACCAGCCCGTCAATTAGGAAATAATAATAAAAACACAGGACGTGAATTTGAGTAAATTAACTCAAAGCAAATTCGCCAAAAATAAAAAATAAAAAAAATAAAAGTAACGGTTTTTCTTAATATATACATATCGTGGACAATAATTTAACTATTAAATAGGTGAAAATATAATTTAATATTTAATAATGTATTTAATAATGTTTCAGATTTCTTTTCAGAAAATATGTATAATATTTAGAAAAAATTTAATAGATTTCGGTTTTAAATGTCATTCGAAATCGGGAAAAAAGCAAAAATTTCTGATATATTTCTAGAAATACAGTATTACCTTTTATTTTGTGGCGAGAAAAAACTTATGGGATTATAAAATGCACTGCAGCGACACCTTGTGGCAGAATGTGCAACAACAGCGCTCTCTCTCACCATAAACAAAATGAAACAAAAACAAAAGACTGAATGGACAAAAGTTTGTGGACACCTTAGCAAAAGACTGGGGTGTGCGTTTTGAACTTTCCGTTTCCAATCCAGTTCTCGTTGGCTGTTATATTAACCTTCATTCTTCTGTTGGGTGAAAGTGCATTCAGTTCTCAAATTCATCCCACAGGTGCTCAATAAGGTTGGAGCTCTATAGCAAGAGCTCTTCCACTCCAACCCATGTAAAGCATATCATCATGGGGCTGGAACAGGTTTGGGTCTTTCAGCTTGTGAGAAGAGAACATTTCTTGCTACTGCATCAAAAGACATCCTATACAATTGCATGCCTCCAAAAAGCACATACGGCTGGAAGCCAGGCGTCCTAATATTTATGTCCCTACAGTGCAGCTGCAACTCCAGTAAAATCATTCAGACGGTATTTTCTACATTTGTCACCATTTTGGGTATTATTTTCTTTGCTTTACTTGTAATAATACTCAATGTATGTTTGGATTATTGCATTAATGTGAAGGTTTCCACCACCAAATATGAATCATGGGAGTTTTGCAGCAAAAACTGGAGCACACGTTTCTGTAATGACCTCATTTAAACTACATCAACAACAAAACTACATAAAACGCAAACAAAGAACAAGTTGTTTAGTCATTCCGGTGCTTATTGAGTGCCGTCCACCTCCGGCCCCCCGCCCATGTGAGAAGTCTACCAAGTCAACGTCACAGTGGGATTAGCAAATGGATGATCTTAAACATATGGTATAATAAACATTTTGGTGTTCAGCCCTTGAACAACTTTTTTTTTTTACTTACCGTTTTCCAGTGAAATTCGACGTCAAAAACTATTTCGCCTCGAATTCCAGTGGAGACTCGACTTGTCACAAACATTACAGCAGAGAGAAATTCTTTCTTCGCGTTTCCCAGCGTGTTCGGAAACTGGGGTCAGAGCTTGGGGTCAGTCGTAATACAGCAACCCTGGAAGAGAGAAGGTAAAGGGCCTTGCTCAGGGGCCCCAAGAGTGGCAGCTTGGTGATACTGGGGTATGAACCCCACCCGACCTGTAAGCCAGAGAGCTTTCACTTTCCCTCGGTTCCCCTAGTTAGAGATCTCGGAGATGATGGACATGACAGCGATAGCTGTGTAAGTTGTTCTGGTGACAGAAGAATTGAGAGTCGGCCCGATTAAAGCGCCGCCGCATTGCTGTTTCGGTGCCACTGCAGAGGGATGGTTTGTTCTAAAGTGGAATGCAGAAGTCGTTCAGGATGATCTTTTCCTTTTAAAGTTCTCGCTCTTTTCGTAGCTGCTTATAGAGTCCATTTCTTTGAAAATGCATTGAGACTTTTTTGGGGGAGGGGCAACACAGAGCGAGACAGTGAAAGAGACGCTACAGTTAGAGTCACGTTTATTTACAGCAGAATCCTGACCGGATGAAGGGGAACAGGTTCAAGGAGGTGAAAACGTTTATGGTACAGCGCGTCAGGATCCATAGGTCACTACACAGTTCTTAATTTATTTTATTCTTTTTTTTGTTTTGTTTTTTTTTAAATCCACTTTTATACAGAATCCTTTTGGCCGTATCGCAAATGTGCCAACGGAGCCCAATCCGACGCCCTCTGCTGGCAGGGAGTGAAGGACAAGAAAAAATATATATATAAAATAAAAACACAAAACACAAACAATGGGACAAAATAAAAAAAAAAGAAGGAACCTTGTCATAAAAAAAAAAAAAAACCCTTTTGGAAATGGTGTCAGAGTGTTATGAGGTGTAGCTAGCAGAGGATCACGGAAAGGGGATTGTGTGTAATTCGACAGCCGCGATGCCTCGGAACGTGCCGTGGTCAGGAGAAAACAAAACAAAAAAAAGTTCTCTGTCCCTGTCGGAGATCCAGGGGGCCCAAAGCGTCCGGGGGTTTTCTTTTTTTCGTCGCCCGAGCGCTAATGTTTGTGCAATCGTACTCTCGTTCGCCAAAGCCCTGCGCGTGCCCGAGTGTCGCAGTGTTGCCGTGGGCTTTCTGAACGACGACACACTGTACACTTCACATGCAAGACCAGACAACTCAGAGTTAGAAATAATGAAACGGGTAACAGGAAAAAGAAAAAAAAAAAAGAACTAAAGAAGACCTGGACAGACAAACCAGCAATCTGCATTCACACACACACACACACACACACACACACACACACACACACACACACACACGATTTCAGTCTCTTGGGCCAAAATAACCGTCCAAAATACTGAAATTAACAGGGGAATTCAGATGTAAGCCATGAGGCATGAGCCATTCACCGCATTATTTCATGTACATGTAATATTAAAACACAAATTCTGTTGGATTCTTATTACAGGTGGGATTAAAGAAGCCGCCTCGACGAACAGAACACCGTAATCGGGACCCGGAGGTTTGTCACCATCGTCGGCACATGCCTCCGAGCCGCACTGCATCTAAACAACGCCCGCAATCGACTGAAAGAGCACCAGTCTGAACCTCATTTAACCGAGGTAATGCCATTCAGTTGTCAGAGACACACACACACACACACACACACACACACACACACACACACACACACACACACACACACACACACACACACACAATCAGGAACTGAAGCCCCTGCCACTCTTCAGTCCCTCCCTACTTACCTACATCCTAAAAAAAAAAAAGAAAACGTGTGGTGCACAGTTCGCTATGGGGTCGTGCTGATTCGGGAAAAATAATCCACACTGGGTGGTGCGGCACATTTATTTTGGACTCGTTAATGAGCTGCACGTCCCTTTAACCCCCTACAATCAGAAATCCGTGTTAGAGACAAAATAGTTCCTGTTCCCTTTTACCTAATAGCAGCTATAAACACACGTTCTCTCTCAGGCTCCTGACTCGGAAAACTCGGAAACTCGCAGACTCCGTTAATTGTTTTAGCCCGATCAGTGCGTTTGCCGAATTCAAATCAAACACCGTACTTTCGGTTCGTTTTTACGCCGCGTGCGATTACGGGAATATTGGAATAGTGTTTGCGTATTGGGATTTCTTTAATCGGTCGGAATGAATGCTGTGTCAAACTCCCATAACCGAGCGTGCGGACCGAAGAGCCGAAACTCGATACGCTACTAGTTAATTAAAACAATCATCTATTTGAAGAAAAAGGAAAAAAAAAAAAAGGGAAATATCGATCATCCAAGTGAACGATTTGCTAGGATTGAAACCACAGCGTGTCGGAACCGGTGTGTTGACGAGCTGCTGATCGGAGACGGGGGCTGTGCTGGGACACGCGTCTTTTGGAGCGAAGAAATGTCCATCAAACTATTCCTTTAAACGAGGGAACGATTTAGGAAACACGAATATGGTGCATCTTTTGGATGCACCCCACACACACACACACACACACACACACACACACACTCGTATTTGATCACACACACACACACACACACACCACCCAACATGATAATCCTAATACATGTGGACGCATATATACATAGAGGGGGCATTTCCTTCTCAACAGCGAGGACACGCTCCGATTCATAATGCGCCGTTTCTGTATATGACAAGAATAAAATCTTTCTAAATAAAAAACACACATCTGTAAAGTGGACATCGGGGGGGGGACAGGGAGACAGAGAGAAAGAGACGAGAAGCAGAAAAGCATCTGTGACCTTGTATATGCGAGTGTGTGTGTGTGCGTGCGCGTTTGTTTACGTATGTGTTGGTCCCCTCAGGCTCGTCACTGTCCTAAACTGAGACCGTCTCAGCGTCTTGTCCGTGGTTCAAAAACAAAAGTAACAAACAAACAAAAACAGAAACACACCAACACTCCGTAATGCAAATCCGTAACGACGCTGATTAGAAAAAAAAATCATCACATGGAGCTCAACGAGCGCCGGCTTGTGTCCCGTAAAGACAAGTCTTTAGATTAAGGAGTGTCCTCTCAGTCCAAAAGGGACCCAATGGGGAGATGAGAGAGAGAGAGAGAGAGAGAGAGAGAGAGAGAGAGAGAGAGAGAGAAAAGAGAGAGAGAAAAAGAGAGAGAGAGAAAAAGAGAGAGAGAGAGATGGTAAGGAAAAAGAAGTGGTCTGTAAAAGAGAAGGTGAGTGAATGTGCTGAGCAGAATCCATCTGGCAGTGAAGTCGAGCTGCTCTCCATCTGAACGAATAAGGAGACGATTGGACGAGTGCGACTCCCCCCCTCCTCTTCCTGCTCTCGCTCCTCTCCCTCTCTCTCTGTATGTGTTGAGGATGAGTTGATTTGAGTGTTGCCCATCTCACTCATGGCCATCATACCTCCATGAACCGGGAGCTGGTGGTCTTGGTGTGGAAAGGCTCGGACCACATGCGCCGCAGGTCGCCCTGGAAACGTAGACGAGAAGACAAAATAGTCAAATGATCCTTTATGTGTAGGGACATGGCTGTTTTCTTTCTTACACAAGGACAAACTGACAGACAGCGACACACACACACACACACACACACACACACACGACAGACACACACACACACGACAGACACACACACACACACGACATTCAGAGAGACACACACACACGAGATTTAGAGACAGACACACACACACACACACACACACACACACACACACACACACAACATTCAGAGACAGACATACACGCAAAGACAGACACAAACGTCATTCAGAGACCGACACACACACACAAAGATACACATAACATTCAGAGTCTGACAGACACAACACACACACCCCCGCAAAAGGCAGACACAAAAACATGAACTGATACTGCTAATAAACAATATGCAAATGTAGTGAATACTGGCGTGTGTGTGTGTGTCTCTCTCCCAGGCAACGAAACCTTAAACACTACTAAATTAAATTCATTAAGCGTACAGAATCCTCTCCACGGTCCCAGCACACACACACACACACACACACACACAAGTATAACGTCCCCATTAAGTTCAGTGTAAATATCAGCCCAGTTTATTTTTTCACACACGCTTCAGGATCTCACTTCTGAAATAACAGCAATGTTCAACATCCACACAATTCTGAACTCTACTCAGAAAGCCAGGAGAACTCATTGGATGTATGAGAACTCAACCCTCGATGTAGAACTCAAGCCTCATGGGTCCAGAGTGACCTGCCCTACACATCAGACGTAACCCACGAACGGCGTGGAGGATCGCAGGTGTTTTGGGGAAAGCAGGAGAAATCTGCAGGTGTGATTGTGTGAAAGTGGTACCTTCAGGTAGGCCATGGTGAGCAGAGGCAGCAGGGTGAAGGGCACCAGGTACAGCAGAGCGGGTTGAGCGGCACGGTGAATCCGAGACGCCACGGTCGCAGTCAGCAGACCTGAGAGGAGCAGAGAGAGAAAAAGAGAGAGATAATGATGAAATATAATGTTTGTAAAGACAGGAGACATCTCACAGGACGTGGAATCTATGGGATTAGAAAACTCTACATACAAATCGGAAAATACTACATACAGTCTACAGGTTTAGAAAACTCTACACACACACACACACACACCATAGGATTAAACACCTCTACACAAACACACTATTGGATTAGATCATTCTACAGAAATCTGGCTGCAGATCCCTACGGAAAAACATTAAAGTTCATAATAAAACAAGTGATTAAGTGAGTCAGGGGTGAAATAAGTAAATAAAACGTTCTATGGGCTCTAATTGTACCCAAAAATCTGTTGCTCATTAGTTCCTGCCTACAGGATCACCCCCCCCCCCTTCCACCAACCATCTAAAAACCACAACTCCTCTCCCATCACATCTGTATCCTACACGTAACTCACCCACGAAGTAGCCGATGAGGGTGCAGTGGAAGTAGGAGACGCGCTGCATGCGCCCGGACATGTTAGCGGGGCTCGCCGCCTCGCCGCTCGCCTGCTTCTTGTAGTTGTCATAACGCAGCACGAAGCAGAGCAGCAGTCCGGGCATGACGATGTCGCCGATACCCAGCATAGAGAAGTGGCTTCCCGTCGAGCTCGGGAACACCAGCTTGCCCGGCAGCGAGAGGCGGGGCACGTCACGGCCCATGCTGGGGCCCAGGTGCAGCTTACGGGAGATGACGTCCAGCGGGTTATCGGCCGGCTGCGTGGCCACTTTCACCATCACGTTACTGTTAAAGATGTAGGCTGAGAAGAAGACCTGAAGGAGGGAGATACACGCGGTTACACTCGCGCTCGGAAATCTACAACCCCAGCCAGCGTGCGGCGAGTGTGGTGTTCTTACCCAGAACACATCGTAGATGAGGAGCCCGGACAGGAGCAGACAGGACACCTTCAGACTCGGGAGTCTCACGAAGGCGATCATCGCCACACACAGACCCATCGCCAGCGCTGCGCACACACGACATGAACACGACTACATCATTCACACACTTTACAGTAAATACTTGGCCCACCTGATCACATGGTTTCAGACACACTATGACTTTCTGTACTGTGTTACAATGCCCTCTTACAGCATGCCCACATGGAACAAGCGGAATTACCCCCCTAATAGTGTGTAGGAAGCAGAAGGGCAAAATGTATACAGGGTCAGAAAACTACAGAGTTAGAAAACCACACACACACACACACACACACACACACACACACACACACACACACACACACAGAGACACACACACACACTGTATAGAGTTAAAAAACTCGTCAGACAGTTTACAGGGTCAGAAAACCACACACACACACACACACACACACACACACACACCATTTTAGATGGATGTCAGACAGAAGAAAAAGTACTGACAGAACATTTTATAACTTCGTTCATCTGGTGTCTGGAATCATAATTAAGACTCTGCTGGCTTTTTTTTTTTTTTAAACATCACTGAACATTAGGTTCTGAAAAACGTTGTAGGTTTAAATAATAAACCTGGATATACATACAGAGCTGCGAATGTGTGCGTGTGCAGGAGGGGGTTTGCGTCAAACCCAAAAATCTCTACCTCTAATAAACACCTCTGTTCATTAGTCCTCGGTCTCCTAAAGTTTGCCAGCAGGCTTGTGTAGGGAAAGCTGGAACGTGTTGTCTTTGCAGTTGTGGTTACAGGAGATGCTGTATACATACGGTTTGGAAACACCCCGTCTTTTATGGTTTTCGAAAGACACAAACATGTTCCTATGTAATGTAATAGTAAGATTTACTTTGACCAAACAAACATTTCAAATGTACAGATGTTCCGCTTCATTCTCTTGAAGCATGAAGACCAGACTTTTATACACTCGGCATCCGAACAGTTTGTTTCTCCAAACATCCTTCGCCGTGCCTCTTTAAAACTCGCCGAAGATCTTCACTGGTTGGAGATTTCTTTTTTGTGCTCACTGTCTTGTTGGTTCCAAGGAGATGAATGGAATTGCATGGTGTTGAAGTGTGGAAAGGTTGCCATGTTGGTTCCTTTCACTTTCAAGTCTCCAACATTCCCTGCTCCAAAACAACCAAACCATTAAGCTTCCTCCTCCATGTTGGAGTATGGGGGTGAGGCGAACATCTCTCCTGTCCTCCGTCTTACAGAAGTCTATTCTATTCTATCAAAAATGTCCGATTTTGGATGCCACAGGACTTCGATCACGGCCCAATTCTTGCGTGTTTTTGCCTTCAGTTTGTTGCATAAAAATGAGAGGGCAATGCACGTGTCTCAAATGTTTGCTTTTTGAACGTTAACAGAAGCTTGGAAAGTGTCACATCGCTACCTGGAGGTGACAGTCTGACAAAAATTAGTTACATGACGAGTTTGTTGCCTATAAACAAAAGGAACATACAAGTGCGTCTCAAAAATGGTACAAGACTCGGGGTTCCTTCACACTTTTGGAAAGCACCGTATTCTCGACTTTCTGTTTTCTGGTAAAATATCATATCGGATCCTCAGCATAGCGTCCTACACAAACGTGTCGTCTACGTGTCGTAACAGCGAGACAGTCGAACGAAATGTGCACCTACACCGCAATAGGAAAAACTTTAGTAAAACAAACAAACGTGTAAATATGAAAGCGAAGGAATTAAAGTACAGGGTTGGAAAAAAACAAATAAATAAACGTTTCCCCGTCGACTAAGACCGAGGATTAGACAAGACAAAACACTAATCTAAGCCGAACAGATTTCTTTTTAGAAACGAGCGACGTGGAAAGATGAAAAGGATTCAACACGCGCGACTTGTGATCTGGAAAATGAGCCGCCGCGCTAAATAAATAGTTACGAACAAAAAAAGTAAATAGAACAACAAAAAAAAAAAAAAGAGGAAGATGAAAGTAGAAGCACAGTGTAACGTGAGACAAAAACAAGACACTTTCCAAGAGCCATCAATCTCACACACACACACACACACACACACACACACACACACGATCCTACCGTCCATGAGGAGCCAGTGTCCTGTGAGCACCCAGATGAGGACGAGCATGACGGAGAGAGAGAACGAGAGCAACTCGGCCAACGTGAAGCGGCCACAGCAGCCAAACGAAATCCTGCACACACACACACACACACACACACACACACACACACACACACACACACAGTTACACAAGAAATCCAAACAAAAAGGACCCGAGATAACTCGGAGAATGATTCAGAGTTCATCCGAGGACGTCGTCCTACACGGCAATGATTTGTTTATTTGTTATTTACAGGTTTTGAATATTTCCAAATGAGCACCGGATGAAAGCGACCCGAACACTTCGGATGTTTATTATGCAACAGCGTCTCATACATTACACACATACGAAGGAAGATGAATCATTTTTTTATTATGAGCCGCCATACGTTTGCACTTAATGACCTTGTGTGTGTTTGTGTGTGTTTGTTGTAGCACAGCATATAAAGGGCAGACATGACGTAGGGTTTCTCCACCATCTCTAATGCATCTTCATGTTCTTATCAGGAGTCATTTAGCATTTGAGGTAAAGAAGAGAAAGAAAGGTGCTTTATATTTTCACAGCACAGTGAAATTCTTCCTTCGCATTATTCCAGTGATGTTGGGAAGCTGGGGGTCAGAGCGCAGAAAGATATGATGGAGCACACCCTGGAGCAGAAAGGCTTAAGGGCCTTGCTGAAGGGCCCCAAAAGTGGCAGCAATGCTTCAAGTAAAGTTTAAATAATAATAATAATGAAAGTTTACAGTAATAAAAACAGTTTCATTTAAGAAATAATAATAAATAAAGAGGAAAGATTTCATTTCTAGTTGAAATGTATTTTTTTTTAAACTATATTAAATTTTTTTTTTATCTATTTATTTATTTTTAAATCAACAATAGATGTGTCCTTTTTTTTCAGGTTTGTCATGTTTACTGGAGGAGTCTCGTGTTTTTGGTTAAATATTTTTATTATAAATATATTACCGAAAAACACATTTTTATTGGCCTATAAAGCGGCATGCGGGTCACATGACTCCTCCAGGGCGTAATGTGAAGTTGGCTGAATCCCAAACGAATGTAGAGAAACCCTACATCATTTCCACTTCCTGTACATTGTGCTACAACAAACACACAAAGTTGATTAATTCAGTACATTTCTGTACAAATGAGTCGTTTTCTTACAGCAGCATTTATAAAATAAAATCTCTGTGTAGCTGTAGAAATGACCTGCGGGTGCATGATGAGAAGAAAAAATGTGAAACGGCTTCGTCAGTGAAACTGTTTAACACCTGGAGGTTTTCTCGGCTCAGCGCTGTGAAGCCAATAATGTCAAAGCGTCTATTAAAAGACTTGTCTCCTAAATCCGGACTAATTATTCCAGACATCGTTTAAAAGGGTTTCAGTTAAACCTCAGTTTATACTCGTCTTTTTTTTTTTTGTTACATCAAAGGAATTTAGTAGTAAAGCACCACCCTGAGAATGTGTTCACTCCATATTTTACTTGACCGGATCTAAAATACTTATTATTCAGGTGTATTAATGCTACGAGTTCATGTGCTGCTGATTAAGACAAAGCAAACAACATGTCTGCAAGGACAATCAACTTCCACAGCAAGCCTGAAAATACCAGTTCTATAACACCCTATATAATGTTTCTATAGCAACATGTCCCTAAACATCCCTGAAAGCTGCCGTTTCTATAGCAACATGTACGGTGTACCTGAAAATGGCCGTTTCTATAGCAACATGTACGGTGTACCTGAAAACGGCTGTTTCTATAGCAACATGTACAGTGTCCCTGAAAATGTGTAATATGTGTGTAATAATGCTAAAAATGCTGTTTCTATAGCGACTTTTATGGAATACATAAAATTACGGTTTCTATAGCAACATGGACAGTACACATAAAATGCTGATCCTATAGCGATTTGCTGTTTCTATTGCATATGTGGCATGCCTGAAAAATGCTGTTTCTATAGCAACATGTATGAGATATACCTGAAAATAATGTTCCTATAGCAACATGTTTGGTAAACCCAAAATGCTGTCCATATAGCAACCGGCTGTTTCTATAGCAACCTGTGTGGCATGCCTGAAAATCCTGTTTCTATAGCAACCTCTCTGGCATGTCTAGAAATGCTGTTTCTATAGCAACGTCTGGTATACCTGAAAATGGTGTTGCTATAGCAACATGTATGACATGTCTGAAAATGCTGTTTTTACAGCACCTTGTTTGGTATACCTGAAAATGCTGTTTCTATAGCAACATGTATGGCAATGAAAACATGAGAAGCAGCCACATGGCAGTGAGGCGAAGGAACATCTGGATTACTCTTACTTGTTCTGCGGGGAGCAGGGTCGCGTCAGGTACTGGCACATCGGCAACAGCAGGAACGCAAACGCTATAGTGGCCAGAACTGAGAGACAGAGAGTAAACGAGCATGTCAATGACCTGTGAGTGGACAATAATTACATACACACACACACACACACACACACACACACACACACACACACACACACACTACCTGCAGTGCAGATTGTGAAGACCACCTGGACCGAATCAAAGAAGAAGAACATGACGAGGAGTGAGACAGAAGCTCCGATTGGGAGGAACAGAGCCTGTGTGGAGTCGATGGTCTGAATACCTGAAACACACACACACACACACACACACACACACACACACACACACACACACACACACACACACACACACACGATTATGTATTACAGTTGTTATCACGTGTATCATTGTGTACCATTTAATATCTGAGTGTTTTAAAGATTATAGTTTAATTAATTATTTAATTATATTGACGTTTCAAGTAAAGACGGTTATTAACAATGTCAATAGAAGGTCCTGCGTGTGTGTGTTTGTAGCTACGAGGGTGTGTATGTGTAAGTGTGTGTCGCTCACTGTTGTTGGAGTTGGTGTTGTTAAAAGAGCTGTTGGCTGTGGGATTTCCATCCTTGTCCTTTTCCTGGTTCTCACAGTCCATGTTTAATGATCTGGGAGGGGAAAAAAAAAAAAAAAAAAACCCACACACTTTAATCTCAGTAAAATAACCAGTGCAAACCAGTATTCTTGAGTCCAAACAATTTATAAAATCTTTCTCAGATGAAGAATTATGGACATTTTTTAACGTCCGGTTTGTGTTCTCATTGGAATGACAACCATTTAAAAAATAAAAACTGTCCCGAAAACATCTGGATAGAGTTGCGAAACATCGATGGAGCGAGACGTCGGCGCTCTGCAAGATCTCGGGCTCGAGATGAATGATCTCGTTTCGAAATAAACCCGGAAATCTGCTTACCACGCAAGTGTCTGGTGTCGCACCTGAAACAAACCAAAACAACGTGCTCTCCATATTTCCACTCAGGCTTCCTAACTCTCCAAACACTGATCTGCTTATCTCCAGAATCCACCATTATTCTCTTTGTTTAGGCCCAAAAAAAAAAAAAGAAATTCCAATGAAGGTCATTTTTATACCTTTTACATCTCTATTACTATGTGGTCCATTGACATTCTGTTGAAAACAAGCTGACTCGTGCGGTAACGTTGATAAACAGCCTTTAAATGTCCAGATGTGTGAACAACGCTGCAGGTTTGTGTTTGGCGACGCCCACAAATAAAAAAAACTGCTACCAAACAGCCAAAAAGAGTTTATCGAGGCGGTATTAAAGTTTCGTGATTGGTTTTGTAACACGCCAACAGATGGCAGCACAAGGCTGCATGCACAGTCACAGGGAGCACCAACCTTCACAAATCAGTGTGCAAAAACACATCGTACATCAGGATCTGTGCAACTGGCGCCGTTCTGACCACATGCAAACCCAGTCACCGATTTCCTCCTCGCCAGAAACATGATCTCACTCCAGCACCTACCCTACTCACCAGATTTGGCTCCTGCAGACTTTGCCATATGTTGGCATGTTACAAAATCAGTCTTGAGTCTTTTTGATACCACCTCCTATCAACAGTATGCTACAGTCGCTCAGGACCACAGGATGCATTTCAGTGTCGATCACTGCACAATGATGGAACTGTAATGAACGGATCAATGTCTGGTTCCTCTCAGGGTTTCTTCCTCCGCTGCCGGCTCGTTCAATAGAGATTAACTTGTGTACTTATGCATTATTTAATAAACACTATCTTTCTGAAGCTGCTTTGAGACAATGTCCATTGTTAAAAGTGTGCCACAAATAAAAAATAAATTTTCTTTTTAGTTTAATTTTAATATCTTTGACTTTTTTTTAATGTTTTTTTTTTTTTAAACATGCATGATTGGTCAATTTGAAAAGACGGCAAAAAAAAAAAAAAAAAGAAAACGTTTCCGATCAAACCGAAGCTGTCTGGCACAATATAAAAATGTTTTTTGTTAACCTTTTATCTGTATCATATAATTTGTCATTTATTCCATCGCAAATCCAGCCAATAGAGGATTCAATCACTCTTCTAAAGCATAAGACACTCAGGAGCAGGACAGGAGTTTTCCTGGATGTACAAGATTGTGGTTTGAAAACGCTCATGTGTAAATCCGTGTGTATCCAGCTTGATGGATGAACCCCACACTGAGCAGGACTGCATTCATGACAGGTATCATGTTTTGGTGCCTGGTAACCCAACTATGTACCTGAAAAGCAATAGCTACGGCACGACGAGAGTGATGTGCGACTCGACAGTACGACGAGTAAATATTAAGTGGTGTTCAACCACAATCTCATATTCCATCTCCAACGTCTGGGACGTTTTCAAGACTCAGTTTGTTTACACTTTTCACTCGAGTTGTCTCAGAGCCAATTATGAAGCAGCAGAGAAACAATTTCTGCTCAACATCATAAAATAGGCTCGTGTCATTTAGGTTTTGGAAACAAAACAAATCTATTTATTATTTTTTAAAACAATAGATTCAGGAACATATTGAGTGGCGGACTGCAAGTTTGTTTAGTCTCAGCATCGATCAGTACTGGAAACACGTTTTGTAGTGCGAATGTGCGAAAACTCGGATTTTGTTTTGCCCATGCGAGAAATCGCCAACGTCTTTATGACAGTCTAGCGATTATGGATTCTTTTGCTTTTTATGTACAGCTTCAAAAAAAATGTCTCTTCAAAGGAGAAAATCCTGACAGCTCCGCATTTTGAGGGAGTGAATGAATGAAGACTTTTTTTGAAGATAGTTGAACAGTTTAATAGAACATATCTTTAGAAAATTTTATATTAAATTGTAAACACACACACACCTGTATTACCCTGTAATTATTAAATAATTAAATAGTTTTTCCATTTATTAAATTTTATTTGATCAATTTAATTTGTGCCGATTTAATCGATTGCTTAATTCACTTCATATAATAAAAAACGTGTATTAATTTGATTTAGTCTTTTATTTTTATGTATTATATTTTCTTATTGAAACCAAGCAGGCATTTTATTTAAAATTGTTTTAACTGTTGATGTTAAAAAATTGTAATAATAATAAACGGTGTTAATAAAAAAAACCAAAAAAAAAAAACCACAAGCAGCAATATTGTGTTTTGCATTTGCCCCGTTACATCTCATGATACATCAGTAAACTGTACTGTAAAAGTTTATCCTGAACTGGACAGTAGATCATCAGATCACCCAGCTGGTGGCTTCTGCAGCTATAAAACCTGGGTTTTCCCGATGTGGAAGTTTGAAGAGGAAGTGTGTAGAACTTAGAGCTCGGACAAGTTGGTTTCTTATTTAAAGTTGTGTGTTGCGTGCATTCTAATAAGGTCATTGTTGCTACAGAAAAAAACATAAAACCGTTCTCCAACCAAAGATCTATTCATCTATCCCCAGATATCCCAGTTCTCAAACCCAGAAACCATTAATTCTTCTATCAACAGACCCGTCAAAGTTCTAAAACCCAGAAATCACCCATTTATCAATCCCAAGACCTATCTAGTTCTCCGACCAAGAGACAATTTATTCATCTATCTCAAGAGCTATCCACTTCTCAAACTCAGAAACCATTCATCCACCAATTAATCAAACTTTCTTACTACTTATTCATTATTCCATTCTTCTATCCAACGAATCATTCATCCATGAAGACCTGTTCAGTCCCCAGAGTCAGAAATCATCCATTTCTCCATCCTCAAGACCTTTCAGATCTCAAACACAGAGACCATCCCATTTATCTATCCCAAGTTTTCATTTCTATTTCTAAGTTTATCTTTCCAGTTCTCAAACCCAGAATTGAGCCAATCATCTAACCCCAGGCCTATCAAGTTCTCAAGAACTATCCAGTTCTTACATCCAGATACCATTAATTCATCTATTATGAGACATTCTGGTCCTCAAACCCAGAAACAACTTCATATGCATTTAAAGCACAAAACAACCGAATAGAAATCTAAGTAGTGCGAGTGTGTGTTGGGGGAACCTCCACAAACTTCTGACCCTCGTCGTCTGCCTCCTCCCTTTCTGTAGGCGGATGGAACTGGGTGTGTCAGGTTGAAGAAAACACTCATCATGATTAAATGTATGTTTATGTATGTTCAAAGGAGCTCTAAAAGCTTACCTGAAGCTGCCATAGACAATGAGGAGGATGGAAATGAGGAAGGTGGACACCTGGCTGGAGTCGATGAGGGAGTACGCCCTGTAGGTGGGGAGGGGAGGGGATTGAGGAAGAGGGGGAAAAAAAGAAAATATTTTAAATATTTCATTCGCACTCAATAGCAATAATATCACATGGAAATAAACAACCAGCAGACGCCTTTTTGTGGATTTTTTTCCTGTGGTATTTTTCATGTTCTGAACAACTCCACTAGGACGAACTCCATCCTGAACCCATGCAGGTGGAAAAGCAAGAGCGACAGGAATCACTGCATTCATGCAAACAAGCTTCGTTTCAAAGAATGAAATGCAACACAAGAGAGCCATTTAAACAGGCAAAAGAGAAAAACAGCCCTGCTCGACATTCTCCCTCCACCTGTCTCGTAGAACCGACGCTGTGTTTAGTAACAAAAAAAGCCGTCATTACATTAACGAGCTGGAGATTGAGTTATGGTGCGACGTACAACAATTTCACCCCTACAATTGGCAATGAAGAAGAAGAAGAAAGAAAAAAAAAAAACACGTTGGAAGAGAAAACAAGCCACCGATTTGTTCAAACCGGGTTTGAGGATTCTTTGATCGCCACGTCGATGCGATTTAAATTCTTGTATTAACTAGCTGTTAATTTGAAGCAAAAATATACTACGAGAATAACAAACGTTAAAAAGAAACAGTTGTATAAGATAAAAAATAAATAAATAAAATAGAATCGAACTATTTAAACTTAAAGTTAAAGTTTTAAGATTTTTTTTTTTTTAAATCGCAATCAAGGAGGAAAATAAATTAAATAAATCATCATCACAATAGTCTAGGGCAGATCGCTTGATACTGTATTCAGTGCAAGTCATTAAATATATATTTAGCATTTTTATTGTAGATCAATCACTTTTTAAAATTAGCTCGCAAGCTGAAAAAAGGGTGAACATCCCTGGTGTAGGGGCGACTGTTAAAGTACAGTTTTACATCTATATCATTTTGACTGAATTATAGAACAACTTTTTTTTGTTTTTTCTTATATGTTATGATTTAAAGACTCTGGATACTTTTATATTTTCTTTAAAATCTTCACTAAACACTAAAATCAGCTCTAAATGCTGACTACATGCGAACACATGGCCAGGCTGCAGCTACCGCAGACTTGTAAACAACCTTCCGGATTTCTCTGTTGTAATGATGTAATGTGTACATCATTGGGTTGCGTATACATCCGTCACCCCCACGCCCACCTTTTCACCCCCACCAGGAAACAGTGGCAATAACAAAACAAAACAAAGGCAAGTTACACACCATCCTAGTGGCTAGCAGTTCGCTAGCAGTTCTTCAGTCATGCGCTAGGTTTAATCTGATTAAATGCAGCATCCTGGAATAAATCGACTGCAACACACACACGACGTTTCAGTAATTCAACATTAATGACACGGGGAAATGTGGAGGTCCGGGATTTAGACAACAGGGTTAAAAACCTGCTAGTTTTTTTCAATATTCTAATAAACAGGACTCCGGATTTAAAGCTTTGACCTCGTAGGTTCCTACACAATGCCACTTCCTTGTTCGTTCGTTTCCAATGTGGCGAGAAAACAAACTATTTTTACCCACACCTCGGCACACATTTTCTTCAACGTGTGACGTGGCAACAAAAAGCGCTTTGAGTGGAAGTGGTTAGAGATGAACTCCAAAAGCACAGCAGTTTGTATACACCATTATTCATGCACAACACACACACACACACACGAGGTTGAGCAGGTCACTTCTCAACAACATCCATAGCCTGGATCGATTCAACAAGTCACTCAGACATTGGAGGAAATGATTCTTTGATCCCCTGCTGATCAGTCTAGAATTTTTATGGACCAGCAAGAACTCTGACTCCCACACACCCAAATGAGTCCTGTACCCTTAGGAAAGTTCTCCTAATATCAACCTGTGTATAAAAGGCACCAGTCACAGAATCAACCTCTTCCATTCAAACCTCTCCACCACCATGGGCGAGACCAAAGATCTATCAAAGGACATCAGAGACGAGATTGTAGACCTGCACAAGGCTGGAATGGGCTGCAAGACCATCAATAAGCTTGGTGAGGAAGAGGTTGCTGTTGGCGCGATAATTCGAAAATGTAAGATGAGTCAAATCGCCACTCGTGCTGGAGCTCCACGCAAAACCTAACCTCATGGGGTGAGGATGATTCTGAGAAAGGTGAGGATCAGCCCAGAATTACACAGGAGGAGGTGGTTAATGATCTCAAGGCAGCTGGGATTGTGGTCACCAAGAAAACTATTGGTAACACAACAAGGTCTCATAAACAGACCCGTCTGAAGTTTGCCAACGAACACCTGAATGATTCAGAGAAGGTTTGGGAGAATGTGATGTGGTCAGATGAGAATATAATTGAGCTCTTTGGGCATCAAGTGTTTGGAAACTGAGAAATGCAGAATATGTCCCCACTGTTGAACATGGGGAAGGAAATATTCTGCTTTGGAGCTGCTTCTCCACAGGATACAGGAAGACGTCACCACATGAATGGGGCCATGCACTGAATCTTGGATGAGAACCTCCTGACCTCAGCCAGAACACTGAAGATGGCTGGTTGATGGGTCTTCCAGCATGACAATGATCAAAAACATGGCAACAATCAGATGGTCTTGTAGCCCATTCCAGCCTGGTGCATGTATACAATTTAGTCCCAGAGTCCTATGACAGATCTTTGGTCTCGCCCATGGTGGTGGAGAGGTTTGAATGGAAGAGGTTGGTTCTGTGACTGGTGTCTTTTACACACGGGTTGATATTAGGAATGCTGAACTAATTGTTAGTAATGAAGGAGACCGCGTTTTACTGTAAGGGTACATCTACACTAATCTGAAAACGCTGTTAAAGTAAATGGTCTGAAAGTCTAAAAAAGGCTCCGCGTCCACGCTTTCATTTTCAATCGTTTCCCAAAAGTTTTCCCACAGACCGAGAAAAGCGAGCGGACGCAGAAAGCAAACAGAGCTGGTGAATGCTTTAAACAAAACTCGAGGACTCGACCCCGAACCTATGCTCAAACACACCCAGGGTGTGGAATGTGTTTAGCCCCTGTGAGGGTCACGTTACGCCGCTCATCCCTTAAATACATTTAATAAATAAAAACAGATTAAGGACACACCAGGACGCCGTCTAACTTCCGAGGGGACGAGTTGCGAGGACAGACGGAAAGTTCTCCTTCGGTTCTCATCGCCTGCGCTGCCGGAGCAGTTTCGCTATTCGACAACGCTGTGGATTCTGGTGTCAAAAGTCGACTCGGTACAGAGTTGCGAGGTTTTCACCACCGCCGTGAAGCCACCGACAGACATGGAATAAATGTCTGTCTTTCATTTTGTGAAATTACAAAGAAAGAAAGACAAACACAGACAGACAGACAGACAGAAAGACAAAGATAACCAGAAAGAAAAGAACAAAAAGGAAACCAAAAAGAGACAAAGAAAGACAGAAAGACAAAATGACAGACAGAAAGAAAGACACACAAACAGACAGAAAGACAAAGATAAACAGAATGAAACAAACAAACAAAGAAAAGAAAAAGAAAACCAAAAAAAGAGACACAGAAAGTACAGAAAGACAACCAGAAAGAGAGAAAGAAAGACAAAAGGAAAGACAGAAAGAAGGACAAAGAAAAAACCCACCAAATCAATTCAATAGAAAGATCATTATGGAGCTTCTCTGTGAAGCTGAGATGAAGGAAATCCTGACTTATGAAATATGCTGATGCACTGAGTCAGACCATCACGCGTGAGAAGAAAAAGAACTAGATCATTAGTGGGTGTTTAGAGCTCCAACCCTATTAAACATCTTTGGGATCAATGTGAATGCTGACCACACTGCAGGCTCTCTCACCTTCTCACCTACATCACTACTTTACAAACTCCCTTGTAGCTGAATGAATCTCCACAGAATCTAGTGGAACATCTACCCAGAAGAGTGGATCGTTTCGTTTCTTTTTTTCTCTCAGATTACGTCAGAGACAAGCTCACACGAGTCGAATAAGATCAAACGCTACTTGCAATTCTTCACTCGGAGCACCTGGATCATTAAACGCGTTCTATTTTTAGATCTCGGAGTCGAAACAATGTTTGGTGATGTCATGGTGAGGAAAAAATACCGAGATCGCACTCTGGCGCACGACGTAACGGAATGACGAGCAGCGGGAAGCTTCGTCTGTGTCGTAATGCAGTCAATAACGAACAAATGGCAGCTTTTTTTTAAAGGAGCTCGTGTTCTTTTGTGAGGAAAAAAATCTCAGGTGATAAATAACTCATTAATAACCGGTTCCCCTTCACTTACACTATATCAACAGAATTAATCGGGGCCCTTCCGTTCTTCACCAAACGTTTCCCACCACGTCGGAGGCACACATTTGAAGATGATAAATTTGGAAGCGTTCCTTGACTAGAAGACCCAAACCTGTTCCAGCATGACAAGCCAGGTTCATAAAAATCTGCTTTACATGGGTTGGAGTGGAAGATCTCCTGCTATAGAGCTCCGACCTCAACACCTTTGGTATAAACTGTGCTCCAGGTCTCCACACCTCACCTACATCTTTACTAACACCCTTATGGCTGAATGGTTCGCCACAAATCTCCACAAAATCCAGTGAAACCTCTTTCTGGAGGAGTGGAGGTTATTATAACAGTAAACTGGATCTAAACGTGGAACGGGGTTTCCTAAAAAGAAGCACATACGCAGATGTCCACAAAACTTTTTATACCAGTTTAAGTGTTGGGGTCTGGCTATTGAAATTGCCCTTTTAAAGAGAAACTGTGTGTGTGTGTGTGTGTGTGTGTGTGTGTGCGCGCCTGCACAGCAACATGGAAATGGTAAAGACGCGTCCTTGGCATTAAATCCAATAGATATCAAGTGTTGCCATGGAAACTGGCTGGCCAGGGGTGACGGAGCTCTAGGGGTGAACACTAACTAACGGGTTAATGCCGTCCGTGTTTGTGCAAAATCATTTGTTTGCATTTTTATATAATCGTTTTATAGACGGCACGTCAACGAGCAAAACTCCTCCGTGTAGCTCAGTGGGGTCATTAGCCAAAGTTTCCAATAGCTGTGACTCCGAATGGCCCAGCAGCTGTATGTTACTATGGTTACGGTTGTTTATAAGCAGCATAAACTACCGGTGTGTTCAACGCTCCGAACCCACACCTGAACTCTTTTCAGCCAATCCCAATCCAGCATTCACAGGGAAGTGGAAGCTCATTGGTTAAGGCTCTGGGTTACTGATCAAAAGGTCTGAGATTTAAGCACCAGTATCCACAATCACTGTTGGCCCCTTGAGCGAGGTCCTTAACTCTTCAGGGGCGTTGTCTCATGGCTGGGGAGGTGGTGTCTTAGTGATTAAGGAACTGGACTTTAGATTCGAGTTCAAATGCCAGCCACACCAAGTAGCCACTCATTGGCCCCTGAGCAAGGCCCTTAACCCCATAGCTGCTCAGCTGTATGATAAGTGCATCTGCCAAACGTCACGATTGTAATCGAAAAAGGTGAAGAAGGAATTTCACTGTGCTGTAATGGACCCGTGACGAATTAAAAGCCTTTTCTAAAACACACACTGGGTAAAATCTGGCATCATTGTGTTTGAAGAAAAACAACAACAACAAAAAAAAAAAGGTATACAATATTCAACCACAGCACCAAACCACAAACACTTGCCTCGCATCATCAAACATCTGAGAACATAATTCAATAACCAAAGCATCACACTTACATAAAATCAAGTATGTATTTTAGTGTCAACAGAATTAAGTACGAATTTCTAAACCGTTAATAAATAAAATGAGCTGCTTTATGCAGCACAAACGTATTCTGTTGGCCTGGAAAAAAACGGTCAACAATAAAACGGTGAGCCGCTGCAGACGATGCATTTACCTTAAATGACGAACATCACGAAGCTCTGGCCTTCCATACAGTATCAACATCCCAGACTAAGCGTGACGATTACGGCTGCAATTACTGTAATTGTGAAGGCGAATCGCACAATGCCGAGTCGTGCGCTAGAAACAGGAAACCCCAGAAATGAGAGCGAGAACAAAAACAGCTTCAAAAACCAAGGTGTTTGCACGAGTGATGCACCGGATATTTGTTTTTTGTTTTTTTTATTCGGGGGGAACAATTTAGAATTAAAAACAATACTTCAGTTCGTGGACGCCTCACTAGAAGATTGGTCTGTGCCATTTGCTGTTAACCTCCACCCTTCTGGGAAGATGTTGGAGTTTGTTTGCAGAGATTTGTGAAGATTCCTTTAGCCACAAGGATGTTAATAAAGTCAGGTCTTGATTTAGGCAAGCCTTTTGAACATCCCAAAGATGTACAATAGGCTTTGAGCTGTAGAGCAGGAGATCTTTCAATGAAAAAAAAAAAACATGTAAAGCAGATCTTCATGGAGCTGGCTTTGTGCACAGGGGCACAGTCATGCTGGAACAGCTTTGGTTTTCTTAGTTCAAGTGAAGGGACTGCGTGATTCCACCTTTGAGGATAAAGTTTGGGAAAGAACCACGTGTCCCAATAATTTACCCCAAATAAAGTGAAACTCATAATCCAAATAAACCTGCACAAAAACAGTGGGCATTTAAGGACCGAATAATCTCAATCCTCTTGATATGATTACAAAAACCATTGGACTGGACTGTAAAGTACAACAGAACGTTTATTTAGTCAGAAATCAGAGAGATTTGGTTTGTAACACAATCACGTGTTTGGGGTTTGTACTGGGTTCATCATAGCGCCGTTGTAGACAAGCTCCGTTTTTCGATACGAAACTGTAGCCGTAACTGGGAAATGCGGCTACTGTTTCCTCTTAAAAACTACAACGTTACACGGGCATGCGGTTTGCAGCACAGCCGTAGCCATTGTGTCATTGGGCAACACTGATTTCACACTAATCCCCAGCCACGCTGGATAAACATTTCTGCTACGAGTTAACGTCATCGCGACACTGCGCAACAGAAGAAGCGCCTGGAAGTGTTCGCTGAGGTAAAAGTCGGGCAAAACTCTGTTGCCAAAACAGTTTGCTGAAGTAACGCTTATGGCGTGTCTCAGTGTGATATGTAACGTGGGGATAACAGGCAGGGGAGCGCCAGGTCCTCCAGGAGAACAATCACACGCTGAGATCTTTGACGTCCTGTTATATATTAACTTCACAAAAACTCTGATCAAAGCAGGGACCTTGGGACTCGTTTCTCAATTCAGCGAGCAGAGATCCTCGAGATCCACTGTGACCAATGAGTACGGTACGAAACGTCTTCCCACGCGACTTCACGTATGCACCTGTGGCCAGTTTCACACTCGTATGTTTTCATTTGGAAGCGTGTATTTCTCCCTTTCTCCACTTTGACCTTTTGTCCGAACTGCGACGACGTTTTCAGGCAACGAGAACGTAGCTTTTTGGAAACGCTCGCCAAAGCGGAAAAATTCAAAAACGCATTTTTAGACACCGGCGCGACTATTTTATTTCTTTTTTGTCAAAAAGTTATTAAACAACAAGAGGTGGAATTAACGCAGGTTTCGCTCATGTACGTGGCTGTAAGTGTTATCAGACTTTGATTGTGTAGACGTCGCCTGGTGCACAACCGTTCACTATTAGGTGCTACTGGATTCCGGATTAAAAGTAACAGACGCACTAATCGAACCAGACACAACACCTTTGTGGCGCACAAGTGTCCAAGAAAGACGAGTAATTATTTCAATATTACATTCATAGTTATTTTAACCAGGTACACTTGTGTAAGATCTTCTGCTGCAGAGCTCCAACCCTATTGAACATAAATCTGAATGCGGAGTGCACTCCAGGCCCCCAAATATCCACAAGCACCCTGCAAAATCTAGTGGAACATCTTCCCAGAGACGTGGAGGAGCGAATGGAGACAATGTGGAATCGGATGTTCAAAAGGCAGAATTTGTGCTTCCACTTCAGCCCATGTAAAATCATGTCTTCATGGATTCATCAGCCATGCTGCAACAGGGTCTCCTGTAGGACAAATGCTTGGGTGGGCTGGGAGAAGGCTTCATCAGGCTGACACAGGCTGCAATGTCTGGGTACGACAGTAATTTAGGTCTATGGAGCAGGTTCAGTGTTTGAACAAATTCTTCACACGTTCCATTGAGACATCACTAGACATCCAAACCAGTTAATCCTGTCAGACTGAAGTCACTATACATAGATACTTTGTAAAGAATCAGACCGGACAGTGCGATTGAAACACGATTTTCAACACGCACATATAAAATATTTGAAGAAAGGAGATTTTTTTGCGATCAAATGAGATAGCGGAAAACCTTTTTCCGGATTTCCTTTCTTGAAATTTTTTACGAGGCGATATCAAAAAAGCGTCAAGACTGTATATTTTGTATTTTATTTTACACTGTATGTACAGAATGCATTAGAGACAGCATGGAATCTCATCCCACCAGGTTTTGGGCGGTTCCAGATGGATGCTGGTTCTCCGATTTCACAGTCTGCAAAGCAGGTATGTAATGACAACTGGTTATATGATCTACGGCAACATGCAGGTACACACTTACACGGTCGGCGTAGAGTCAAAATACAAAACACATTCGGGTTCATTAAATATGACCAAAATTGTCATTTATTCCGTAAAAATTCCATACTCTTCCCAAACTCAAATATGAACACTTCCCTAAAGATTTGTAAGACGGCAACCGAGTTCGATGAGCAGAATTTTATTATAACTGCAATTCTACAACGGTGCAATGTTATGTTATAACAATCATTTATTAATTTATAACAATAAATTAATAAATGATGACACATTATTAGTCGTTGTAGGGGCGTTTTAAAGTGGCGGAAAATAAACGAACGGCAGACGGAAATGACGCGAGTCTTACGTTTTCACACGTTTCAGTCCGGATTAGAAACCTGGGGGAAACGACTGAAAACAAGTGTGAACGTGATGAGTTTTTAGACAGACGTTTTCCCAAATGTATTCAGATTATTGTAAATATAGCCTGTGTTTTATATATAAAAAAAAAAAAAAAAAAAAAAGGTTAAACAAACAAAAAAAAAAAAACAAGCTTCAAAACTGCTAACATCAGCTTTTTATTAATTATTGGTTAAAACATAAGCAGGCAAACCTGCTCTCGATCCTGGACTTGTCATCTAACAATTCACGTGTGCTGTATTGTGTTTTTGAAGGACAGAAGATGATGGCTCTAGCAGTCACGTGAACAACAGGTTAGCGTTAATGGCCTGAACCCTTCCTGAACTACAGTAACGTGTCGTACAAAGGAACTCGTACAGTAAACACTTCACATAATCCACAGTTCAATACCAGGGACTAATACTTAACAAAAGAACATGTTTAACAGAGTAACAAAAGTATTCAGGACAAATGAGTTTACACTTTCCAGTTTCACTTTGAATGATAATGTATTTTTAGATGGAGAGAGTGATGGAGTGAGAGTGAGAGTCTGGTGAGAAAACAAAATTATAGCTATAACAAAAGTGAGAATAGGAACTTGTCTCTAGAACTTTCCACATCAAATGTACCTATGAACCAAGTTGCAAGTTTAACATCCTACTTGTTGCTGATTAACGGCTATAATAGAATAAACACACACCTTCTGCCCCTCGGTTTATATCAATGTGCTCGGTACATTTATGCCCATTGATAGATGCCCTTATCCTGAACGGCTTACATTTATCTCAAACTGAGAAGCTGAAGGGCTTTGCTCGAGGGCCCAGCAGGGGCGGCTTGGTGGTGCTGGGATTTGAGCTTCCAATCAGATGTCCAACACTGTAACCACTGAACCACCACTGTGCCACTAAAATGTTCCAGATACGTGTGTATAGGGGTGTACGGGTACACTGTATTCAGGGTTCGGTACGTAGTTCAACCTCCACCTTGAACCAGTCTGTCGTTCCTACTGCACACTTTACTACTGTCACACTGCCCTCATACATGTCCTGCACCACACTCACATACTTCTCTACACACCAGACTTCCTCATACAATACCACAATTTCTCTCTCTCTCTCTCTCTCTCTCTCTCTCTCTCTCTCTCTCTCTCTCTCGCTCGTCATACGCTTTCTCTAAATAAACACTCCTTCTGACCTTCTCTATACTTCTCCATCAACATTCTCAAAGCAAATAATGAGTCCGTAGTGCAACAAATTCATCCGTAATTCATTCACTCCTTCACTATGCAGAACTGGCCCAACCCTAACCCTAGATTTTCACAATGAAATTCTTGAAGCAAACGCAAAAGAATCTATATTGCTAGACTGTCGTAAAGACGGAAGTAGCCACGAATTTCACGTTGCAAAAACATCACACTACAAATCGTAATTGACACAGTGACACTGCGCTAACTCAACCTGCAAGGTGGAGACTAAACCAAAGTCAAGCCAAGTCCACCATTTAATACGTTCCCAGTAGAACTCGGATTTTAACTGTGTTCCGCACGTAAAAAGCATTGCATTCGGTACACAAGCGCACACAACCCAGAGCCCCGTAGCGAAGAATCTCGATACAAACGCGTGTACTGTTGCACTCCTAGGGTGCATGTTCACGATTTAGTCGATTAAAACATTTACAATGATCGCAAAATTCAATATGGAGGCAGAAATTGTGTATCATTTCAGATAGTTAATCAGCGTCACCAAAAAGAGCTGTTTATTTCTACAAAAAAATTAGCTATTAAAATATATATAATAATAATATAAAAATATTGATTTCATTTGCTTGGTAACAGGAAAAAGGTTTTATTATTCTAACTGATAAAATTTATTTGACTCGAAAGATGAGGCACACTTTCAGAAAAAAAGAAAAAAGACAAATCTATTTAAACTTTTTTTGGAGAAGATTAATCTCGGTCAGTACTGTGAACGGACCACCACACAGAAATGAAGAATATCAAACATTTTGGGAGTCCACAGTAGTCTTTAATCAAACAACAAAATTGTTAAAATCCAAAAAAGAAAAAAAGTGTCTTTTGTCAATAACACACAGCTCCTAGTTCGAGATACACGCTCCGAACAGAAAACTAAGGCTGCGTCTACAATAATCTGAAAAGGTATGAAAACGGTTCTTCGCTTCCACGCGTTTGTTTTTCGTAAGCGTTTTTGTAAACGTCTGAAAACGCTTACGTTGCTGTACGGCGCACGTGCGAAACTACGACGCTTCAATCTGAGTCGTTTGCCTGCCGCTCGTTTGTTTTCCGGCTCTTTAATACATCACGCTGATGACGTTTTCAGAGCCTACGTTTTCACAGTCCACACTGCGACATGAAAAGTGAGCTTTCAGATGCATCCACTTTGGAGAGCGTTTTCAAAAAGCTACGCTTTCGTTGATGCCGTCTCAAGTTTCCAAACAAAAACGTTAGTGTGGACGAAAACTTGAGTTTTATGTATTTGGTGCTTTTCGGTTCCCCAGAAACATGAAAAACTCAAGGCTAATGAGGGGCCAAATGTTTAAACCTCATGTCACAGTAGTGATAAAAGTTTTATAAATTCTCAACATCAAGTGCTACTATAGAAGAACAATAGGGTCATTCTTGTCCAAACTGGTGTGTTCAAAAGCGACAATGCTATAAAAGAAAGGAGAAGGTGCTGCAGGTTGCAGGCCATTTCAGCCCAGATGGGGTAATTTGATATGCTGCTTACAGACATCACAAATATAAACAGTGTGTTTTATTATCTCCGCCCGAATACGTGGAGCTCACACCATTGCACTCATGATATGCGAAGATCTGGTGCGGTTGCTGCGAGGAAGGTCGCTGTCGGGTCACTACAGAGCATTATTGTGCGCTCTGAGGTCAGGCATCGTACCTTTATTAAAAAATAATAATAATAAAAATTTAAAAAAGGATCGGCCCTAAATCCCTAATCATTTTCGTATCCTATCTGGCTAGCATCGAAACCACTGGGAAAAAATGTGGTCCTTTTCAAAATGCAAATAAAGTCCACGGAGGTTATGCATGTGTGAGGTTTAATTATTATTATGCACTTAAAAACAGACCATCCAGGACTGAGGGTGAAAAAGGGCAAGAATATGAGCATTTCCAGAATATCAGGTTTAAAGCATGTAAGAGAGAGTGTAGTATTACCAGCTGTGAAGTCAGGAACTGCTAGCTGGCAGTGCCAGTTTAAAAAAAAAGAAAAAAAAACACGAGTGGTGGATTTTCAGCTGATGTTGCAGTAACGTACAGTGAAGTGTAACCAAAAAAGACAGAAATAAAAAGCAGAAAACAGCAAACGTAACCACGTTCTACAACCACCAACATCGTCTTTTATAAAGTGTAATATTTCTGTTTGGACCAAACAGACAAACTGCGGTTTTGATCATTTTTGCGAAGTTAAACATAAATCCCTTATAAGCATAGAAAACCTTAAACACTAGGGATGTGCATCTCGATGCACCGCCAACGATACGACTCGCCCCTATTATGATGGGGCGATTTCCATTCGATTAAACAACAAGATTCAGTGGAAAAATGTTTTGCTTTTATTTCTTCGGGTCAGACAGACAGCAAATCAATTTACTGACTTCTAACGCATGGCCCTTTCAAAAACAGGCTTTAAATAAAATTAAATAGAGAATTAAATAAAACCAGATGTTCTTTTCCTGTTGTGTCTGCAGGAAGTTACAGCTCTACCTCTGCCATGTTAATCTGTGTTCTATGTGACTCTCAGGACACGCCTCTGTAGTGTTGTTATACGTCATGTTCAGCGGTGCTGAGAGAACGCGCTCGAGAAACAGTTTAGCGACGTGAAATCGATCTACATATCAAAAATCTACTAATAATTATTTAGTGTAGTTCCTCCTTGTGCCACCAACACAACTCCTGGACTCCACAAGACATCTGACGGTGTGTTATGGTATCTGGCACCAAGACTCTACCAAAAGTCCTGTAGGTTGTGATGTGGAGCTTTGATGGTTTGTCAAGCACATCCTAGATGTTCCTCAAACCAATTTTGCAGTATGTAGGAGCACATTATCCTGCTGAAAGAGACCACTGCTATCAGGAGATACTGCCACCATAAAGGGTTTAGGTAGACGGTTTGTGTCAAAGTGACATCTACATGAATGTGATAACTCTAGGCTTCCCAGCAGAACACCCAGAGCATCATACTACCTTCAGTACTACCCCCACAATAATGCATCCTGAAGGTCTCTCGTTCCACCTGTTTGCAACTTGCACCTACCAATCAACATGCTGGAAAAGAAAATGTGATTCATTACACCATGTCATCATCAGTCACTGCTCCATGGTCCAGTTCTGATGTTAACTGGCTTATTAAAAAGGAGCTGAGGGACATACAGGAGACAGCACGGGGCGCTTTAACCACTCTGATACACAGAAAACTGACCTTTCTATGGTAGCCAACATGAACTTTTTCAGCGGTTAATACTGCAGCAGCTTTTCTGTAACCAGATTTTTTTCCCTTCGCTTGCTAAGAGCATCAGCATGTCAAGTGCTGTCTTAACCACTTCTGGTAGGTTCTAACCAGTGAGGAAACCACCCAGAGACGTACCAGTGCAAGCTGGATCCCACTTCATGCGTGGAGTTTTGACATTGGACCTCCTGGAGTGTTTAAAGGCTCTGGCATGGAGAAGCTGGTGTTGGATCTGTGATGATCGCAAATGTTTAGCTATTTTATGAGTTGCTCAGTATATAGAGTTGCTCAGTAGCTCCTAGTTTTATAACCATAAAGACTGTAGAAAGATCATTACTTATAATCACACACTCCAGTGCTCATGTTAGTTCTCACTCTCCAGTGTTCTGTATTGTTGAAAGATTTATGATCACATTTTTGATGTCACCCAAATGAGGATGGGTTCCCCTTTTGAGTCTGGTTCCTCTCAAGGTTTCTTCCTCATAACATCTAAGGGAGTTTTTCCTTGCCACAGTCGTCATGGCTGCTCATCAGGGATAAATACACACCGTTCACCTTCACTGTTGATTTCTGTAAAGCTGCTTTGAGACAATGTCTGTTCTGAAAAGCGCTATAGAAATAAACTTGACTTGAGGAAACCTAGACATCCACATTTGAGAACTGACCATTCCTGTGATATCAAATACAAATGGTGCACAAGTTACAATAAGTACAAGATGGTACCTGTTACAGGAGCTTCAAGTGCAGGAGAAAATACAGACATAATGTAACCTTTATAGAGAAGTGGAGATATCGTTTAAATTAATGTACAGATGTTATTTACAAGTGTGCAGTTTACAAATGGACCATTAGATTCTATGTATAAACGTGTCAGTTATGATGGAAAACGTGTAGTATGAATATTTTAATTGTTCATGCTGATTATAGCCTGCTGTGCCTGGCTGTTCTGGTGAACGGACCAGAAGGCAACAGTGAGAAGAAAGAGTGGGCTGGGTGTGTGGGGTCCAAAGTGATTTTCTTAGCCCCTTTCTCCACTCTGGAAGAGTGAAGATCTTGGGGATTGGGCAGTGGGGCACCAATAATCCCCTCTGCAGGCCTGAATGTTTAGAGTTCAGCTACCAAATCAGACAGTTAGAGATGTACCCAAGACAGACTCAATATATACTGTATAGTTTTTACAGTAGGTTACTGTAAATTGCATACTGTAATTATTAACAAATGACAATATTCTACCCCAAACCTATTACTATTCTTTAAGACTGGGTAGGCTAGACCATGTCTCGACCTACGATGTTTCCACGTTACGATGAAGTCATCAGAACTCAAAAACCCACCTTTACCTCCCACCCCATGACAAGCGAAACTGTAACAAAATGTACAACGCTATTCACATTAACGCTCAGTGGTTCTCAAGCTACAGCTGAGCATTGTATAGCTGCCTTTGGTACCCACCACACGGCCACCCTGCAGCATTGTGAGATGTTTATTAGAGTGTATTATCAGAGAAAACAAACCACCTATGAAAATATATCTAATCCGAACACATCTTTGAACGCATTTCTCTTTTGGTGCATTCTTAAGCAACACCTTGTACTAATGATGTTAACTGAAAGATCCAGACAAGTTTGGAGTTTTTTCCCCCCCGAGTAAATATAACCGAATGGTGTTGGTAGCGGTGTATTGTGAAAGAGTAGCGTTAAAATCGTTATCGCTCACAAACCTAGCGAAGGGCAAAGTTTCCTTTGCAAATCTGAGGGAAACTCAAATGGATCATCTGCTCGTTTGATGAGAATCGTGAAAGTATTTAATGAAGTCTTTTCAGTC
This sequence comes from Silurus meridionalis, assembly GCF_014805685.1. NCBI lineage: Eukaryota > Metazoa > Chordata > Actinopteri > Siluriformes > Siluridae > Silurus > Silurus meridionalis. Next base: position 3,035,733 of record NC_060894.1, on the reverse strand, counting down.
AAAAAAAAACCAACGAAAAACCAACAATTTCCTGACAGAAATATTGAATGCAAGTTGCCCAGAATGGACATTATATTATAAGTAAAAACCAGGGTGTGGTTTAAGCAGAAATTAATGGAGGGATGAAAATTCCATTACTTTTATCTACATCAGCTTTGTAGTTTTATTCTAAAACTGAGAAAGCAAACACGGGCAACGGAAAATGTCCCGGCATAAAAACTAACAAACCTGCGTTTAGGAGTAAAAACTCTGTATGGTTGATCGTTTGAAAATATTTCTTTTACAAAACAAACTTGGGATCGATCCCTAATTTCAGCCAATTTAATATTATAATAGCAAAGAATATTCTGATTCAGCAAACTACGTATTGTTTTTGTGGAAGAAAGGTATAGCCCTGGGTTTCATCACAAAAGTCTTGATATTTGCTAAAACTTAAGCCTTTAAAAAAAAAACCTCAAACCTTGCGCCTTCGCGAAATTGCCAGCAAATTAAAAGCCAAGCCCAAGAAGTTGGAGCCTGATAAACCAGAAGGTTATGACTGAGCGCAAAAGAAATACATATTAATAGCTAAGTTTTTCATAATAATGAGCGAGGACACACCTCGAGATGGCATTTTAAACAAACAGGTTAATTAGGGTTATATACCGCGCATCTTCAGACAATATTTTTTCTCCTCAAGCATTTGTCAAAACTTTGTAATTCAGTGTTTAAAGAGGAATGTAAAATGGTACCATTATAATAATGAGACTAAATTATATAGAACTAAAGTATATAATGAATAGTTCCAATTTCTTACTGTCGCACAAGAATATATTCTGCATTCACACTCCGAGAACTAATAAACCGAATCAATCTTGAGCTGACAGAACTGAAAAACAAGAAATAGAGGGTCAAAATTGACACAATTTTGCATCTCCGGTCAAAAGGAATCCCTTTACGGTTTATGATTTTTGCTAAACTGGTTTAAAAAAAAAAAAAAAAAAAAAAAAAAAAAAAGGTAAAGTTTTATTTGCCTTGCGTATCTAAAGTGCTAGCATACCTACATAACGTGATCAAAAATGTGCCAACGTATTCGATGTATAATCATTAAAAGATCAATCTAGTGGAGTGTTTGCCATTGCCACTGCCAACAAGCAGCTCCTGACTGCACGTCCAATATCGTTACACCCTCCTGTACTCTCCTTCATCCAGATCCTATTTTCCTTTTTCAAAACGATGTTCAATTCAATTTAATTGGCTAGGAAGGTGATTTTGAATGCAATCAAGACATTTTTATGAGTCCTTCTTTTATTGGATTATTCGTGACTACACCAGATTCTGAACACACGCTACCATATTGTATCGTACAGAAACAGACGAAGAGTAGTTGCTTTATGAATTAAATAATATATTGCATTTTTTTGGGAAAACCGAGTCTGCAGCTTGAATGTGTGGTGTCCGAATGTAATGAGCAGCAGTTTGAGATAATTTTGAACCTGATTTTCTCACATCACAAGTGGAGGGATTGGAAAATGGCTTATTCAAGCTAGATTCAAGATTCAATGTATACACTATGTATGTACTAAAAGCATGTAGCTCAGTGGTTGAGATGTTGAGCATTTGATTGGAAAGTTGAGTTCAAATCCAGGCACAACCAAGTTGCCACTGCTTGGTCTTAGAGCAAAACCCTTAACTCTCGAATACAACCCAATTGTATGCGTTGCTCTGGAAAAGGGCTGCTGCTAAATTCCATAAATATATATTAAATATATAGCCATTCTAAAAATATATGCTTGCTTTGTCTAATTGTCTATAAAACAATTTAAGTCAAGGCTTTTCACCCCATATTTATGAGCTCAGCCATTGGCGTGCATTCGATTTCAAACAGATACCACTGATGGGCCCTTAAGCAAGGCCCCCTTAAGATGTCAGTTCAAGGACGGCCACCGAAGGCCATAAATGTGCATTAAATGTATATTTAATATGATTTCTGGTAATAAATCCATCATACAATGTAAACCAAGCCTCTCCCCACCGGATTTATAAGATCAGCCATCTGGAATGCATCTGATTTTCATAAATCGTTTCTGATTAAATGCGAGATTGTGGAATTTCTTTTTATTTTGACGACTTTTCCGGATCGCCGAGGCTGTGCCGAGTCTGCATGCAAATGCCAAAGTGATGCAAATTGAAATCTTTGTCGGGAGAAACTGAACAATTATCACCAACATAACACAAATATAAAGCTCTGTAAATCTCAATTTATGACTTGGTGATTTCGGATTATTCTCAGATCGAGAGAGAAAAAAAAAAAAAAAAAAAAAAAAAAAAAAACACACAACACAGTGTGAACCCGAATTCAAGTGATCCAAATCGGGCTTCTATTGTTGTTCAGTTCCCTCAAAACTTCACCAAACACAGCATTTGAGAGTGAAAGCTGAAAGAAATCTTATTCAGTTTGCATGTGAAATATGTCCTAATGTGATCCTCAATTCGGATCCTTTCTGAACCCTGTGTGAACACAGTACAAAGCGAATCAAGCTGAAATACTAGATAGGGCAAAGAAAATAAATTACTACACGAAATAAGAACACACACAACCTCAGATTTCACTTTGAAAATGTTGGAGATGTTTAGAAAGAAAGACAAAAAAAACGCACAAAGAATTGTTTGTGACCGTGTTAAAGAATGCGCCTGCGTTAATGAGGCTAAAACTGCAATTAGCCGCTCTGCTAACTGCTAATACAGCCGGCTAAAACAAACCATCCGTAAATAAACCGCTTCTTATAAACAAAAACACACGCACAAAACATACGAACCGCATATTTTCAACGCAAATACACGTGATAAAAATGAAAAATGAGGTAACGAGAGAAACGGTTTTGCCTGAGTGAGCCAGCACTGCGTAGCTTCTCATTAGCGGCTAGCAACAACCAGCAGCCTCTTTATTAGCGATTTATTTTAATAATTTTTTACACAATTATAACAAATGACAATTATGACATTTGGGTGCAGGGAACGTCTTGAAATGTACAATTAATGGTATAACATTTATATATACATATTGGTGCGATATAAACCCAAAATGCACCGTAATTACTGAGGAGGAACGTTTGCTAGGTCGGGGCGATGCTTTGTAGACGTTTTATATACAAATAAAAATATACATAAATATATATATAGGGTTGCTGTTTTATTGTAAGAGTGTTGGTTTGATATTTTTATTAAAATAAACCTTAAGCGAGCTAACTCGGATGCTAGGTCGCTAACTAGGATGCTAGGTCGCTAGCTAGGATGCTAGGTCGCTAGCTAGCTAATCAGCATACGGGTATTTTTTCCCCCCTTTGTTGGTGGTTAGCACGGCGGCTAAAGCTAAAGCTCCGTTCAGTGCGCGAGCGAGCGGTGTAGCAGGAGCCGATATGCATTGATTATATCAAAAGCGCAGAAAAGCGTATTTTTTTTCAATACGTGTAAAATATATAGATTTATTTATAACATTGATATCACATTACAGCTTTGGTAGGGGCAATGCATTTCTTATGAAATGCATGCAAAAAAAATAAAAAATAGGGAAGCCCGAATATTGCATCTGTTCTGTAGAAATCAGAAGAAATCCAGACGCGTTCAATGCGTGTAAATGGAGATTATTAGAGCACGACATGTTTATAAAAAAAAGAGAAAAAATGACAATAATATGTTGCTTGAAAGCCGTTAGGGGGAAATACGCACTCACCAAGAGTAGCTTTGCTCCGCCATGTCGCCGAGGAGAAGCACGATGGAGACAACAGGCGAAATGAGAAGAATAATTAATTTAAAAAAGGAGATTATTCCCTTAATGTCCACCGTGTTTAATGAAGCATTTTCGGTAACAACATCTCGGTCGCTCGGTGTGTTTATTTTCCCCCCTGTTCCCCGGACGCTGGCTTTGCACCCCGGCCCAAGACAAAGCTCTCAAAGCGCTATTTCATCAAAACATCCACCACCACCACCTCCTGACGCTCGGGGTTTTCTTTACTCCCCCGATCCAGGTGTATCGAACGCTTTTTATTACACTACGTGTAAATCCATTTTGCCTCCCCGAGGAGGATTTCCGTCTGTATGTAGATCCAGTTTGCGGTCTGTAGAAAAATCTAAACGGACGAAAGGAAATGAAAAAGCATCGGAGTCAAAGCGGTGCAGGAGCTTTGTTTTGTATGGCGAGAACGCGCACGCGCCGAGGTCTCGCGCACGCGCCGCCGAGCGTCGGGAGCGCGCGCGCGATCTGTCTGTGTGTCTGTCTGTAAGTGCGTCCCGTGTGTCCGTCTATACGTCTTTTTTTGTCTGTTTGTTTGTACCTTATGTCCATCTGTTTGTATCCCCTGTCTGTCCACCTGTCTATCTATTTATCTGTCCGTCTGTCTGCTTATTTGTCTGTCTGTAAGTCTGTCCACCTGGTTGTCTGTAAGTCTGTCCATCTGTTTGTCTGTGAATCTGTCCGTCCATCCGTCCGTCCACCTGCCTGTCTGTAAGTCTGTCCATTTGTTTGCCTGACTGTCTGTCCACCTGTTTCTGTCTGTCTGTAAGTGCGTCCCGTATGTCCGTCTATACGTATTTTTTGTCTGTTTGTTTGTACCCCGTCCATCAGTTTGTACCCCCTGTCTGTCCGCCTGTCTATCTGTTTATCTGTCTGTCTGTCTATTTATCTGTACGTCTGTCTGCTTATTTGTCTGTCTGTAAGTCTGTCCACGAGTCTGTCCATCTGTCCACCTGGTTGTCTGTAAGTCTGTCCACCTGTTCATTAATCAGTCCACCTGTTTGTCTGTCTGTCTGTCTACCTGTATGTCTGTCCGTCCATCTGTCCACCTGCCTGTCTGTAAGTCTGTCCATTTGTTTGCCTGACTGTCTGTCTGTCTGCCTGTCTGTCTGTCTGTAAGTGTCCTGTATGTCCATCTATACGTCTTTTTGTCTGTTTGTTTGTACCCCCCGTCCATCTGTTTGTACCCCCGGTCTGACGGCATGTACCATTTTTTTTTTTTGTCATTGGTGTTGCCTTACTTCTTTGGCAATATTAACGTTTTTCATGCAAACATTATTTATTTATTTTTTTTGTCCAGCACGTGTAGTCAGAGTTACAGAAATATAATGATAATGCAACAAATAAGGAGATTGTTTTACATTTTAAACATTTTCAAAACATTTGTACCAAAACAATTAAAATGTACAACGAAGAACTTTGTCTAAACTATATAGTAATATATATAACTAAATATATATATATATATATATATATATATATATATATATATATATATATATATATATATATATATATATATATATATATATATATATATATATATATATAGGAGTGCAGAATTATTAGGCAAGTTGTATTTTTGAGGATTAATTTTATTTGAGGATTTAATTTGAACAACAACCATGTTCTCAATGAACACAAAAAACTCATTAATATCAAAGCTGAATATTTTTGGAAGTAGTTTTTAGTTTTAGCTATTTTAGGGGATATCTGTGTGTGCAGGTGACTATTACTGTGCATAATTATTAGGCAACAACAAAAACAAATTCATACCCATTTCAATTATTTATTTTTACCAGTGAAACCAATATAACATCTCAACATTCACAAATATACATTTCTGACATTCAAAACCAAACAAAAACAAATCAGTGACCAATATAGCCACCTTTCTTTGCAAGGACACTCAAAAGCCTGCCATCCATGGATTCTGTCAGTGTTTTGATCTGTTCACCATCAACATTGCGTGCAGCAGCAACCACAGCCTCCCAGACACTGTTCAGAGAGGTGTACTGTTTTCCTCCTTGTAAATCGCACATTTGATGATGGACCACAGGTTCTCAATGGGGTTCAGATCAGGTGAACAAGGAGGCCATATCATTAGATTTTCTTCTTTTATACCCTTTCTTGCCAGCCACGCTGTGGAGTACTTGGGCGTGTGTGATGGAGCATTGTCCTGCATGAAAATCATGTTTTTCTTGAAGGATGCAGACTTCTTCCTGTACCACTGCTTGAAGAAGGTGTCTTCCAGAAACTGGCAGTAGGACTGGGAGTTCAGCTTGACTCCATCCTCAACCCGAAAAGGCCCCACAAGCTCATCTTTGATGATACCAGCCCAAACCAGTACTCCACCTCCACCTTGCTGGCGTCTGAGTCGGACTGGAGCTCTCTGCCCTTTACCAATCCAGCCACGGGCCCATCCATCTGGCCCATCAAGACTCACTCTCATTTCATCAGTCCATAAAACCTTAGAAAAATCAGTCTTGAGATATTTCTTGGCCCAGTCTTGACGTTTCAGCTTGTGTGTCTTGTTCAGTGGTGGTCGACTTTCTGCCTTTCTTACCTTGGCCATGTCTCTGAGTATTGCACACCTTGTGCTTTTGGGCACTCAGTGATGTTGCAGCTCTGAAATATGGCCAAACTGGTGGCAAGTGGCATCTTGGCAGCTGCACGCTTGACTTTTCTCAGTTCACGGGCAGTTATTTTGCGCCTTGGTTTTTCCACACGCTTCTTGCGACCCTGTTGACTATTTTGAATGAAACGCTTGATTGTTCGATGATCACGCTTCAGAAGCTTGGCTATTTTAAGACTGCTGCATCCCTCTGCAATATATCTCACTATTTTTGACTTTTCTGAGCCTGTCAAGTCCTTCTTTTGACCCATTTTGCCAAAGGAAAGGAAGTTGCCTAATAATTATGCACACCTGATATAGGGTGTTGATGTCATTAGACCACACCCTTCTCATTACAGAGATGCACATCACCTAATATGCTTAATTGGTAGTAGGCTTTCCAGCCTATACAGCTTGGAGTAAGACAACATGCATAACGAGGATGATGTGGTCAAAATACTCATTTGCCTAATAATTCTGCACTCCCTGTATATATATATATATATATATATATATATATATATATATATATATATATATATATATATATATATATATATATATAATTAAATACATAACTAAATAATGAACTCTCAGAACCGCATCAATTTGAAATGAACACTTATATCAGGCATATGATCTGGTCATCACCGTACCAGTTAACATCATCTCTGGACAACAATAAAGTAGGTCATTTCAGTGACTTTAACTAAAAGCTTCATATGAAATCATGAAATAAATAAGAAAACTGATTTTTATTAAAAAAATAAAAACAATTATTGTTAAACAGTAAGACCAGTGACACAACTTCAGGTCACCACTACTTTTATTATATATTTTATAATATTTATTCGCCATTTTTAAAAACAAAAATGTCATTTGCATCATATATTTGATAGATATGAATATACTTTTGTATTTTAAACAGTAGAAAAACCTGTTTTTTACCTCAAAATAAAGCCTCTGTACATGGCTGTGGGGACACGCAGTTTTGTGGTGCTTGGAATTCTAAATAATTAATAATAATAATAATAATAATAAAAAGCCACATTGATGGGTCAAGAAGGTGTAATTGTTCCACAAATGTAAAAAGTAATTGCAAAAATTTTCCAAGTGTAATATTTCTGTAAATGCTTGGGACGGAAAAATGGACGTTTCCATAGAATAACACTTTTCTGATTGCTGAGGCAGACAAACTGCAATCATGATGCTCCTCCTCCTCCTCCATATCTCCTTCTACTACAACTAATATTATGCCCACTTTGTTATTATATCTTCTGCTATTCCTCGACCTCCTTCTGTTATTACTACTAATACTACTGTTAGTATTCATAGCAGTCATACTGCTCCTTCTCCTCCTCCAACTAATACTACAATTACTACTGTTCCTCCTTATGCTCCTCCATCTACTACTACAACTAATACTACTGTTACTGTGCTCCTTCTGCTCCTTCTGCTCCTCTTCCTCCTTCAATTACAACTAACACTATATATATATATATATATATATATATATATATATATATATATATATATATATATATACATACACACTATATATTAAAAACTGGAATAAGTGTATAAATGTAGCAGGGGAGTATGTCGGAAAATAAATGCTGTTAAAATCAACTCAAAAGTCCCAGTTTGACTTGAACGCCACTCATATAACAGGTCAAATGTTCTTTGGACATTTTATGTCTTCAGAACTCTTTATTAGCCTTTATAGCATGCTTTCAGTCATGGAATCTTATACTAATACAATCTGAAAATAATTTCTACTACACCTACTGCTTCTACTATCATCCTTTCTGTTGGTATGCACAAGGTATTTTCTCTTCTTTTACCCCATCAGTGGGAATGGCCCACCATATATCGACCCCAAGTGGGTTTATTTTTTGTTTGGTCCACTATTTTCAGCTTTATGTACCACTCACTGTTTCATATTAGCCAGGCGTTCCCACTGATTAAGGATTAGGGATTAGGGTAAAGACTCTGAGCCAAAGTCGTCTCTTTAAACAGTCCTAGCCGTACGGCAAGCGTAGCCTTCGGTATTCAGACCGAACTTTATTAAATCAACCCTTTATAATTAAGAATGCATAATTCAACAGGTACACATTTTGGCATTTTGGACAGGTGTGTCTACGAATTGCAGATAGCTGACAGGCTCATTTCCTCAGTGCAGACACTCAGGCTGCCTAAAATCACATCTTTTTGTTCCCGCGCCTTGCATTTAACACGCTTTCGGCGTAGTATAGAGAGATCTATTTTATCGTCATTCAGTGTGAGAAAACGTATAACATTCAGCACTGTGGTGTAATGGGGTCATATTACACAACTCTCTAATACACAAACACAACAGTTGAAGAAAATCAATATACAAAAATCTACACACATTAATAATGTGGATATAAATATACAATAGAATGATCTACAATATTCCACATTATTATAAATACTGAATTCAGTAGACAAATACACAGCCACAAGATTATAGGTAGCACAATATGAGGGGGGAGGATTAATTTTCTTTTCACCAGAGAAAAGAAACTCCCACAATGCCACTGCAGTCTTTTACAGCATTTGACCTTTTTTAAAAACCGTAACCATGATATACAGATGACACTTGATCCACGTCTACCACGTCTGCGTTTTCATCACGGACGGCGAATTAGAGCAAAGAGCAAACGTGAAATTCTGGGTGAAACCGGGCAAATCCGCCACAAAGACGTTCGACACGACATACGTTTGACATACGCGATGCCGTGACGGGTCGTCTGAGGTGTTTTGAGCGGCACGCACGCTTCAGGAGCCTAAGAGATCAGGAAGACATTCGATGAGCTCAACCCCCGAAAATGTCTAAACCGTTCGGTAACTTGTGCATGATGATCGTCGGAGAAGAATCTGCATGATATCACTTCTGCACCCAACCTCAAAGGTTGTCGATTTACTTTTACATTTATGGCATTTGGCAGACGTCCTTATCTAGAGTGACTTACAACTGAGCAATGGAGGGTTAAGGGCCTTGCTCAAGGGCCCAGCAGTGACAGCTTGGTGGTGGTGGTATTTCAACTTGTGACCATCCGATCCAAAGTCCAACGCCTTAACCACTGAGCTCCAGTGAATCACAGAAGGTGTTTGACACACTTGGAAAAGGAGACTTCCAGTACACGTTCCAGTAGTGGCAGGAACACTGGGGGCGCTGCATTGCTCTGTGAGGGGACTATTTTGAAGGTGCTCGTGTGTAAAATTCAAATAAATAAAGTGTAAAAGAGCGAGTCTTTGATTCCATTTCATAATAATACTACAGTCTTCTTCTCCTTTCGGCTGCTCTCGTTAGGATCATCCGTCTCCATACCGCCCTGACCTCTACATCTGCCCTTTTCAACCGCATGTCTTCCCTCACCACATCCATAAACCTCCTTATTGGCCTTCCTCTTTACCTTCTTTCTGGCACCTCCATCCTCAGCATTCTTCAACCTCTGCATATGACCAAACCATCTCAATTATATCGTATTATTCCATATAAACGGATGCAATGAAGAAGACAAAAATCAAACTACAGCTGCATGCAGTGATCGCTGATTCCAAGCACCAAGGGTGCAGCAATGTCAATGTTTTCACGAGGTAGTCAAATCAACCATGTATATAAACCTTGCGCAATGTACCACACTTCCTGCTTGTGCAGCATGACACAGCAGCCCCATTTAGGAGATCGCAATTCCGTCGCAATCTAGCGTCGGCCGTATCTTGCCGTTGACGAAGAGTGCGTAAACGTTTGCTAATTGTAAAAGCTACACAAATAAACGACTCCCTGTTGTGTGAAGATATCAGGCATGATTGTGAAACTTCTTGGTTTTAAACATTTGCATATTAGATATAGTGAAGTCACAAAGATTTGACATCAATGCCCAATTTTTTGCCACTTGTACTATTTGGACCAGTGGTGCTTAGGCTCTATAAAGCAAAACAAAAAAAAGGACCACCTGACCCAAAAAAAGAAATCAAGATATCCTGAAATCCTTGTGTTATTTTGAGTCCTGTTTACCATTAATTTGATATTCAGTCAGTTCTCTGACGACCTAGAAACAGCCTTAGTCGTAGTGACCCTACTACTGCAGGAAAGCACATCGAGTGGTTTCCCTGCTGTGAGAACGAAATGAAGTGTGATTCACTGTACTGCTGGACATTACCTGTAGTTAATGGAACTCTGATTTTTCTACAAAGGGACTACATACAGTCTCTAAAATGAACAACACCCATTACTTTTACACCAGATGCTCCAGCGCATTTCTCTTTTATTATGTTGGGTTTTATAACACTTATTTTATCTCTTTATTAGGATCTACTTATTCATTTTATTCAGCATGAGTGATGTTACATGGTTAATGTAGCTGATAGTTTTTCATGGTGCGAGATTGTCATTATCTTCTGTTGGTTTTGCACAACGTTAATTTTACTCCGTCCTAATCTGAGAACGTATGTGCTCATTGTGTGCTCAATACCCCATTATCCAATACTTCAATAGTTCATTGTACCATAGAGGGAACATACGATTGGGTGAGGACCAAACGATATATAGAAAAAAAAAGCCCAAAGTTTGGTACACTTTTGACAATTAGGAAAGTAAAAGTACTGTTACTTCAATGAAATTTTACATAAGTACACGTAAAGAACAGGTCTAAAAATTTACTCAAATAAAAGATGTTGTTTTTTTCAAAAAGGACACTGGGTTATGAATCTCCACTAGTTGTTTTTAATTGAGGGAACGCCTTTACACATTAAACATTAAAGTGCAAGAACAAAAAAACAAAAAAAAACCCACTAATGAGTCTAATGTGAGTTATGCACATACGCAGAAAAATAAATCTCCTGCTGTAATGTACTTTATGATTTCTTTCGATTCGACCGCATTTCGCTTTGAGTCTTGTCCTTCTCCATCTTTCTTTCTCATGAGTTTAACACGTTTGTTTGGGCGCGATTTTATTTCCAGTCGCAATATTTTTTATTTCTTTTCTTTTCTTTTTTTTTTACTTAGTAACGGATATGATTTAAAATGTAGTTAAGTAAAATACTTCAAACAAACCAAAAATAAAGTTGCAGATTGTAAAAAATACATCAAAGAGTAGACAAAAAAAAGTATTTCTGTCTGTCTGTCTGTCTGTCTGTCTGTCTGTCTGTCTGTCTTTATAGTAAAATGCATCTATCTATCTATCTATCTATCTATCTATCTGTCTGTCTGTCTGTCTGTCTGTCTGTCTGTCTGTCTGTCTGTCTGTCTGTCTGTCTTTATAGTAAAATGCATCTATCTATCTATCTATCTGTCTGTCTGTCTGTCTGTCTTTATAGTAAAATGCATCTATCTATCTATCTGTCTGTCTGTCTGTTTGTCTGTCTGTCTGTCTGTCTGTCTGTCTGTCTGTCTGTCTGTCTGTCTGTCTGTCTGTCTTTGTAGTAAAATGCATCTATCTATCTATCTGTCTGTCTGTCTGTCTGTCTGTCTGTCTGTCTGTCTTTATAGTAAAACGCATCTATTTATTTATTTTTATACACCAAAGTGGTACAATTCTGGACATTGAACAGGCGCTTTTTGAAAACATGAAGCTTTTTTTTATAAGCAGCTAAACTCCATGCCCAGTCAGAGAAGTCTGTTAAGAGTCACAAAATCCCCTTTAGCACTGGATTACTGAAATCTGCAGCACCTGCTGCTCCTGGAGATTAGCACCAATCTGTCTGGTTCTTTACCAGCTGCACATTTTCAGGAAACCGCAACCTCATCATGCTTGTTTTAGCTGAGCCGACTAAATATATTTAACCCCTTATTGGCAATCAGGTTATTAAAAACCATAAAGCAGCTGCGTACAGCTGACTGGATATCACCTTTTACCCTTAATGTGGTCCTTTATTTGGTACATCGACCTGATTTAGTCTTAGAATGAGATTTTAATAGCGTTCCAATAGCACGTGTCACTGTGTCTGTTACAACATTATAAAGCACAGAGGAAATAAATATGCCGATGTCATGAGAAATTAGAGCTTTCGTCGTTCCAATGGAAAATGTAGAAGCTCAAGAAGTGTTGTATTTTTTCACGCTGTTCAGCTGAGACATGGACAGCTCTTTATTTTGACCCGTGATCGTATGAGTAAACTGAATATCATAGTTAAATTCATGTACAACACTATAACTATAGTGGGGGTCTCGACTTATATTCCATATGTCCTTATTGTGTTAACTTTACACTTACAGGTGAGACTGATTTATTTCCTTTTTGTATTTACTTCATCAGATTTTTTCAGTGGGGCAAAATGTCACACACTTTTGCTATAATGTAATGGAGGCCTTGTTTTTTTTTTAAAGCACTCAACTTTCATCAAAGGCTTGATGTCTCCCAGAGGCTTCTAATTATCTTTACTGAAATTGTTGCTCATTCTTTTTCGACAAAACGTGTAACTCAGTCAGATTATATCCCCCACCCCTCCCTTCATTCTCACCTCATACTAGACAAGATCATGCTGGCACTAATGCTAACGCTTCACACCTGGTATGGAAACTTGTTGTTCGCATTTAAAGCCTCGCCCAATTCCGTACTGATTGTTATGCGTAAACAGTAACGTTTTCCTTTCATCTGAAAAATGAAGATCTTGGAGAAGAGGTTTCTTTCTTGTGAAACAGCTCAAAATTGCTTTGTTGACGTCTTAGGTTTCAGTGAAACTTTTCAAACCATTGTTCATCATTTGGATTTGTTCCTCTTTGCTGGATGAATTAGTCTCTGTGTGCTTCCACTATTGTTATATGTACTTATAACTGGTCTTGGCCGATTTGCTTAAGTAAATTTGATTAGGGTTTAGAGAGCAAACAAGACATTGTGTTTAAAGCAAAGACCCTTTTTAGTCCCAGGTGTTCTCTCAGTTATATCCTCATTATAATATAATTACATCTAAAGTATAACAAGTGGCCATTTAGAAGCTTCCAAAAGTTATTATATCAATTTCTCAAACCTTCTTGACTGTTTAATGGGAAGATCGGCATGTTGTCTCTGACCCACTGCTATTTTTCCTGCAGCGATTTACAGCTGAAATGATTGAAACTCTTTCTCTGCACTGTGCTATAATTACAAGTAGTAAATAACAATCTGAGTTTAAAGGGTGCAAAAAACGTTGAATAAATAAAAGAAATGAATATTTAATAAATAATGAAAATGAGATTTGTGTCGTTTCGCCTGCTACAACCTTAAAAATCTATTTTAATAAATAACCGAAAGCAATTTTAAGCATGAAACTTTCAAAATGACAAAAGGTTTTTGAACATCTAAGTCCACATTTACGCATTTTGCTGTTATAATTAACTCCACTGTTCTGTAAGTACACGTACATGTTGCTCGAAGCTGTCGCTTTAACCAATCAGATTTGAAGTTGGCGACACCGAGGGCCGTCTAGCAGGTGTACGATACCATCAGCACAAGTCAGAGCTCGCAAACCGCATCTGTAGCAAACTGCACAAACCCCAATTTATTTGTGTGGATTTAATAGCAGGGTTTTTTTTCCCCATCAATATCTGATAGAGGACAAAAAATCAATTTGGGTCGCAGATACACTTACGAGGAGGTTTTCAAGATGGACTTTTCAAGAAAAGATGGCGGTCGTGAGGAAAGGTCGACCAAAACAGTTCCAAACAGTTGAACTTTTTCCACTTTTGCATTTTCTTTCCTGTAGAATTTGCACAAAAACACAAGACATGCCCTCATTTGAAATCCCCAGCAAAATCGTAATGGACGGAAGAAACTCTAGAAAACTGAATTGTGTTCATTGGGTTTCATTCCTGTGATGCAGCGCTCTGTTCTATTGTGTTTATCTATAATAACGATGGTTCCTATAGCCATAGCGTCATGAAGATAGTAGTAAGATGGATTGTTTCAGGCAGGATACAACTGCAGGCCTACGTGTGAAATGCAAGGCCCGGTACTGGGTAGTAGTTGTAGTATACAGTAGTATACAGAGCTGTGCACTTTGAGGTTAACCACAAATTAACCACTGTAATTAATAATGTGCTTTTCATAGGATTAAATATAATTAATTTAAATTAAATATAATAATATGAATCAGAGATACAAAGCCTTACTGTAAAAACCTGCTAAATCATCTCAGCAATCAATCATGTATAGCCACTTGTTACCACAGGGTGGCAGTGTTGTCAAGAAAAATCAAGAACTGAGACAAACGCATGAAGAATTACAATGAGGTTCATTATCCGATTCAGATTCTGCTCAAATAAAATAAAACTCCAGATACAAACATTTAAATAAATGTATTTTATGATATAACTGGCCTGAAAAGCCAGTGTGTGTGTGTGTGTGTGTGTGTGTGTGTGTGTGTGTGTGTGTGTGTAGAGGATTGCACACATCCTGTAGTTCATGGTGGAGCTTGATCATGTCACCACGTGCTCCCTTGACATTTAGACGCTGAACACGATCATGCATTCTGCGTATGGGTTCAACAAGGGGAAGAGAATGAATTGTGGCAGAGGGAGTGGGAGAAAAACAAGGGAGGGATGAAAAGAGGGAAAGTGCGTTCACCACCGAACTGCTTCGACTATCTAGGTCAGAACAGAAGGAACGCTCAGGGTCTTTATCCTGATTAATTCCAAAAGCAGGAATGAGGATGAGCCTTTTATCGCTAAAACAAACACTCTGAGTCACTGTGATGCTCCGTGTTTATTGTCCAGACACCCGTCACCTCCTAGTGCTCTTACTCTACAACGCTAGCGTCCATCATGGTCTCATCTCTCTCTCATTTCTGCTGACTTCAGAGTATATTCTGATACTATTCATTTGCTGTGACTCTCAAAACTCATGCTTAGGATTGAGTTCCTGCAGCCCTGAAGTTATGAGGAAGCACATTAACCCAATGCCCAGGGTGGTCTTTTTTTAAAAAGTTTGATCTCATTCAAGTTCAACATTCAAGACAAAGGCAGCTTTAAATCCAGGCGATGGATGAAGATCAGGTAGAATGAACCACCAAAGGGTCAGAAAGACCTCTGCCTATCCACCTGTTTCCTGGATGCCCTGCTTAAAAAACGATTCTGGGTATAACTTTCACCGGAATAGTAGCAGCTTATAAAAAAAAAAAAACTAAAGTTAGAGCGGACTGCACTTGCCAGAGTGCATTACATCCCTGTCCTGTCTTTTTTCTACCTTTAAAGAAGAAATCATACTCTTTCTTACTCTTGATTTTCTTGCCTCTGTAGGATTTTAGCTTTTAGAAGTAAATCACTGGATCAGAGGTGTGAAGTAATGAAGTTACTGTAATTAAGTAGATTTTTACTGCTATCAGTACTTTTACTTCACTATTTATAACTTTCACTCATTACATTTTTTACACAAATATCTGTCTTTTCTACTTCTTACATTTTCAAACCAGACTTGTTACTTCAGTTTTAATCACCTTGATGACATGATCGATATTTCTTCTCCTTTTTTTTCTTCTATTTTCTCTTGTCATTGCGCGGCTTTTTCAATCTACCGCTGGTGCATCGTTTCCTGGCTCTCGCACACCACAGGCGTAGGCTAGGCTACGAAGCTAACAACCAGTGCAGCAGAAGGCGACAAGACGTTTGAGGTTAACGTGGATGAGACAGAGGGAGTCGGCGATGTAAACAGGACTGAGAACAAAAACATTCATGATCAAAATGTGAAAGTTTTGTATTAATATATGATTATGATATGAGGTTCAGTTACCAGTGTGACACTAAAACAGGCAGTAGTAACGACTACTTTTTACTGAAGTACATGTCAGAGCCCAAACATATTTTCTTTAACTTGAGGAAAAAAGGGGATTCAGAACTTTAACTTTTATCAGAGTCTTTTATAAACACGAGTATCTGCACTTTTGTGAAGGATGTGTGTACTTTTGCCACCTCTACACTAGTTAGCACTCTGAGCATGCTTCTACTTCTAGCCTTATGCTAATGATAATACTTATAATATATTACAATCACCATCATCATCAATCCAACTTTATATTACAATGATACTAATTGTGTACAGAGAATGATTGTTTAAGTCGTACCGGAAGTTCCGCCCATGGTTTTTTCTTTTGTTTGGTCAGAGAATATGGATTTACATTTGTGCCCATGGGGGACTTCAACCCAAAATGTAAACCACTGAGCAATTAATGGCTCACTGTTCTCCACGGTACAGCTCGCCTGGAGCAATTCATTTAGCTTTAGGCCCCGAATTTAATGACGGGTTAAATATCGGGTTCTGATCAGTCAAATTACTAATTACCAGTGAAGGCCATTGGATCGAAGCAGTAATATCCAATATCAATCAACAGCTCGACAATCAACCTTTTAGCATTAATCAATGTGTTCAGAGGTGACAGAAATACACACATCCTTCACACATTCCTCTAGTACAGGGGTCTCCAATCTTTTCCAGAAAGGGCCAGTGTGGGTGCAGGTTTTCATTCCAACCAATCAATGGTCACACCTGATTCATTAAAAATGAAGATCATTAGATTTGAACAGGTAGAATTTGGTGTGGACTTGCTTGGTTGGAATAAAAACCTGCACCCACACTGGCCCTTTCTGGAAAAGATTGGAGACCCCTGCTCTAGTAGAAGTGTAGATACTCATGTTTTAAAAGACTCTGGTGAAAGTTGAAGTTCTGACTCCACTTTTTCACTCGAATTAAAGTAAAGAAGTTTGGGCTCTGACATGTACTTCAGCCATATGCTGAACATCAACCATATAGAACACAAGCAGAGAGAAGATGATGATGATCAGGTGATCAGGAATGTCTCTGTCCTCAGTCACGTTTACATCACTGACTCCCTCTGTCTCATCCACGTTAACCCCAGACTTCTAGTTGACTTCTTGTTTACTTCGTAGGCTAGTCTACATCTGTGGTGTGTGAGAGACAGGAAATGATACACCAGTGATAGATTGAAAAAGCCACGCGATGACAAGGAAAAGATCGATGGGCTGAAAACTGCAGAATGAGAACAAAAATGTCACCAAAATGATGAAAAGTAACGAGTTTGAAAATGTAAGAAGTAGAAAGTACAGATATTTGTACAGTAAGTACAGTAATGAAGTATTTGTGTTTCATTACTTCCCACCTGAATGCATTCATTAAACTACAATGTCTCATCAATGGCATTGTCGCAATGATGTGGGTCAACAATCACACGCATACACTTAAAGACAATCAGACATGGGTATGCTGTAGGAATGTGCATCTCCATTACTGAGACTGTTGCAATTCGCATCTCGATGCACAGACATAAAAAGATACATATGAAGCAGCTACTAATGCGATGCGATACGACTCACCCCTAATACGACGCAGTGCGATCCTATTCTGATTTGATTCTACACGATGAAGTACTCGATATGGTACCGATAGTTTACTTTTATTTCTTTTGCTCAGACAGACAGAAAATCATCAATATATTTGAAATGCGTTTTGACTTCTAATGCACGTCCCTTACACAAACAGGCCTTTGTAGTGCAAAAGAAATAAGAATTTTAAATAAAACCAGATGTTCTTTTCCTGTTCTGTCTCCAGGAAGATGCAGCTCTACCTCTGCCATGTTAATCTGTATTCGATGAGATACATCATATTCACCTAGCAGCAGTGGTGCTGAGAGACTGCACTTGAGAAACACTTTAGTGAGGAGAAATCAATTTACATATCAAATATTAGTCACTTTTTAAATAATAAAAGTGTAGCACTGTTTATACTGATGCAAATATGTTACGAAACGATGAATTGCGACACAAAGGCCAACTTGCATCCAATGCACACTTTTTTAAATTAATCCATCACATTGTTAACTTTTAGGTAAGGAAGGAGGAAAAGAGGAAGACCAAGGAGGATGTTTATGGATGTGGTGAGGGAAGACATGCAGGTAGTGGGGTTGAAAGAGGAGATGTGGAGGACAGGGGGGTATGGAGACGGATGATCCGCTGTGGCGCCCCCTAATGGAAGAAGCCGAAAGAAGAAGTTCCTCTGGATATTTTTATTAATGACCACTGGGGGTGCTGTTGTGCTCCAGCTTCTATAGAATCCATCTTGCATACCAAATTAACCTTATAATGGTTACTGCTTTGACAGACATCCATAAAAGTAACTAAATAATAATTAAGTGAAACAGAATTCTTCTGTCGCCTGTTATTTAAAAAAATAAACAAGTTATAGAAGAAGGAATGGACAGAAATCCCAAATGCCTCTTCAAGCCTTATTAGAGCATTAAAAAGTGGAGCGAAGGGACTCGAATTTGGAACAGGACAAGAGAAGGACGTGTGTAATAAGAAAACAGAAATGAAAGACAGACCATGAGAAAGACCTCAGGAGAATGTTCAGGGTCTGGATCCTTAATCAGATGTTCAGCCCCAGGGAGCTGATTAACACTTATGATAAACAAAAGCTCAGCTGGAACAGATGATGGCTGAGATGGTCATGTGAACAAAATGTTAAAGCATTCCAGTTTTGTCTGGGTGTGTGCGGGGTTGCGTCATCCGCGAAAACAGTGGACATGTGTAGATCAGGAAAGGGCATTCTGAAGAACTCAAGTGGACTTACAAATGAGATGTGGTAAGTTAGGGGAAGTGGTAATACCCATCGTCACCACTTCCTTCTTCTGCCCCCCCATTGGAGCTCTCATAAGCAAGGTTTTTTCATATATTTTGTTTAAAAGGATATTTAGCATTTTTTTTGCAAAAGTCAATCCAAGAACAGAGCAGATAAAAAAGCTTACAATAATGCATGTGGTTAAATTGATCGAAATGAGACAGATAATAAAAAATAAAACAGAAAATGTTCTCAAACTTGGAAAAAGTACAATCGCTGAGCAAAATATATTAACAAGTGAAAAAAGCTTGACTGTGGGCAATATGTGTCTCAAAATTGTCTTATTATGAAATTGGTTTCGCAAACATTTGTACATTTAGGTCTTAAAATCTAGTCAGCATTTTCTTAATAAGTGTCCAGAGTCTGTTCGTATTTCACAATTACACAAGACCTCACTATAATATTTATAAAATACAACGATTTCTTAAAAACACATCAGACTGTGTTTGTACAAGCCCTGTCATTACATACATGCAACAAAAATGACCGTATTGCCATATATGCTAACGGATAAAATCGCTGTAGTAGAATATTAGCATTACTGTGCTTGCATGTAGCATGGCCCCTGCGCAAGACCTTAGAAATCATTCAGTCTCTTTTTAGGCACTTTCACTCTTTTACATTTGTTTATTATTTTGGAAAATACCGCTAGTCCCAGAATTACGATGGAGATGTGTTACAATGAAATAGTAACTTGAAAATATCGTAACGCGAGACATGGCCTAGCCTACTCAGGAGTCTTAAACAATGGTGATCGGTGTGGGGTAGTATACTGTGATTGGCTAATAATTAAACAAATCACACTACATAATTTAGCAAAACAGAGCAATTTACACTACCATAATGTGCAAACTTTACAGTATATATGTATATTAGGTTTTTGGGCTCATGGTAACTGTAATAGATATCGATCAGTGTTTGACTCAATAATATCATTCTGTTAATAGATCAGTGTGCTGAGAGTCACATTAGAGTCTTTTCAAAATGTCTTGTGCTAAAAATGATAACAGGAACTTTATAGCCATAATAAATCTTACTTAAGTACTTTGGATACTTAAGAACATTTAAAGGCAAAAACCTTTTTCACATTTATTCAATTGAAAGTTAAAAGGGAGCATTAATTTATTGTAAATTTATAATCAGAGAATCCTGACACGATAGACACTGACAATTCAAAATATCTTTACTTGCTGAAATGTGACTTTTTGCCTTGCAGCTGAAAGAAGTTTTACACTGACTTCCACTTTAATGGTAGGTGGTTTCCAAATGTGTCCATACAGAGCGGGTGAAATAAGTATTGAACACGTCACAATTTTTCTCAGTAAACATCATTCTTAAGGTGCTATTACCATGAAATCTTTTCCAGATGTTGGTAACAATCCACAAATGCAAATATATATATATATATATATATCTCAAACCATACATGTCCAAAAATAAAGTTATGTGTAATAATGTGAAATGACACTGGGAAAAAGTATTAAACACATGAAGAAAGGGAGGTGCAAAAAGCCATGGAAAGCCAAGACACCAGCTGAAATCAATCAGTAATTAGAAAGCAGTCCTGCCCCGTGTCAGTGCAAATGAATATCAGCTTCTTCAATCCCAACTGATGGCCTGTATAAATGTGTCCCAATTACCAAGGTTTCACACAAGAAACATCTCAAGACCTTCGTAACCTTATTGTTGCAAAACATACTGATGGCATTGGTTACAGAAGGATTTCTAAACTTCTGAATGTTCCAGTGAGCAGTGTTAGGGCCATAATCCAGAAGTGAAAGAACATTTCACCATAAAGCAGCCATGACCAGGTGCTCCTCCCAAGATTTCAGACAGAGGAGTGAAAAGAATATCAGAAGAGTTGTCCAAGAGTCAAGGAGAGCTTTCGAAAGACCTGGAATGAGCAGGTACAATTGTTTCAATGAAAACAATAAGTAATTCAGTCAACCGACATGTCCTGTGTGTACGCTCACCATGCAAGACTTTATTTCTGAAGATAAAGCATGTTGAAGATCGTTTAAAGTTTGTTGCACAACATTTGGAGAAACCTGTGGAATGCTGGGAGAATATAGTCTGGTCTGATGAGACCAAAATTTAACTCTTTGGATGCCATAATACACACCACGTTTGGAGGACAAATGGCACTGCACATCACCCTAAGAACACCAGACCAATAGTGAAGTTTGGAGATGGGAACATCATGGTGTGGGGCTGTTTTCCAGCATACGGTACTGGCAAACTTCATTTAATTGAAGGAAGGATGGAAAAATGTACCGAGACATTCTTGATAAAAATCTGCCAGGATAATGAAGATGAAACGAGGGTGGACATTTCAGCAAGACAACAATCCCAAACACACAACCAAGGAAACTCTCAATTGGTTTCAGAGAAAGAAAATAAAGCTGCTGGAATGGCCCAGCCAATGAAAATCTATGGAAAGAACCAAAGATCAGAGTTAATAGAAGTTCATAGAAGATTTTAAGAAGGTTTGCGTAGAAGAATGCGTCAAAATCATACCTGAGCAATACGTGCAACTAGTTTCTCCATACAGGAGGCGCCTTGAAGCCGTCATTACTAACAAAGGCTTTTGTATGAAGTATATTTTGCCTGCTGTTTACTTGCTTGAGACACCAAACATCTAACTGGATCCCAACCATCAGATTGGTGTGTGATATTTTTCTCCCAATTTGCTGTTAGAATAAACTCCACTCTACTGGGAAGATGTTCCACTAGATTTTGTGGAGGTTCATTTAGCCACAAGGGTGTTAGTAAAATCTGATGTAGGTGAGGTGAGGAGGCCTGGGGTGCAGTCATTGTTCACATTCATCCCAGAGCTGTTCAATAGGAATGGAGCTTTATAGCAGGAGATCTTCCACACACTTCCCACCCTTGGAAACTATATCTTCATGGAGCTGGCTTTCTGCACAGGGGCAGGCTGGAACAAGTTTGGGTCTTGTTGAAGTCATTGGAAAATGTAATGCCACTGCATCCAAAGACACCATTTACAATTATGTGCCTCCAACTTTGTGGTTGGGGAAGAACCACATATGGCTGGAAAGACGGGTTTGAATTTTTTAAATCTATATAATGTATATATGGAGGTAGCAAGTTGCTAGATGATGTTTAGGAAAATTATTTACATACAGTACGTTAGCATTTCTTGCAAATTAGCTAGCAGAGTAAATTTTCTGTAACTGACGCACACAATAGATTCTGTACTTGTTTATGTGAAACTCGAATTGAAAACTAAGTAGTATATGCAAACATGTCAGGACATGCTGTTACAGGAATATAATCAATGATGCAGCATGACATAAGGCAGAATTACCACTTTAACGGATTGTTTCTTTTTTAACCGCTTTTAAATTTGCTTCATTTCGAAGTTAAGATATTTTTATATTATTTTATGTTAGTTACATCTGTTATTTTCTCTTGCCAGTTTCTCTTTTTTCTGTCTTGTGACGTTGATGTATTCGCTCGCAAACACCTTTCTGCAGTGACAAACGAACCCAAGGTAAGTAAGTAATTCAAGTAAAAGTATTGTTAGTTCAATGACATTTTACTTAAGTAAGTAAGTAAGATCGGCCTAAAAATCTACTCAAGTAAAAGTAAAAAGTAGCTCAATTTAAAATGTATTTAGAGTTTTAAATTTTTACTTTTTTTTTTACTTTTTTTTATTTTTAACTTTACAAATTAAAGTGTAATAACAGAAACATTAATAAATAAAAATAAGACAAAAAACCCTACAGTCCATGACACATTATGCACTTTCGCAGCAGCAAAAAAACATCTCCTGTTATAATGTCATTTATAATAAAGAGAGAAACTACAAATGCAGATTGAGAATTCAGACAGTGAGCTCACGCATTGAAAAACCTTCGATTTGACGACGTTTCGCGTTCAGCGCAAGAGTTACGCGTCCTTGCGTTATTTTATTTATTTATTTACTTTACTCAGTGACTGATACGATTTCAAATGTAGTTAAGTACAACACTTCAAACAAAACATATATAAGTACAAGTAAAATGACAGCTTTTAAAAAATACTTTATAAAGTAAAAGTACACACGCAAAAAAAAACCCCTCAATTACAAGAACGTGAGTAAACGTAATTCTTTCTCCACCTCTGCCGTTAAAGCATGCTGACACTGGAGACTCCTTACGTGATATCCTTAAGTTATACCTTGTTCCTGAGAAATGTGTTCATTAACACGGTTAGTTTATACACAGCATCTGCTATACAAGCCTTTGTGAATAAATTACTACAGAAACAACAAATAAACACATTTGTTTGTGCACTTTTATATATTGTGTGTGTTTGAAAGACCTCAGCAGTGAACTGGTCGATGCGACTAAGAGAAGCGTGTGGAGATCGCTGTACTCGATCAGGCTGATTAAGGACCACACGTAGCAGCATGTCGTGGATCTTCTGCCCGGCGAACGTTAGAGTGATGAAAAACGAATGCGCAGAGCTCAGAGGGACCCCGATGGGTTAGCACAGATATCGAGCAGACACAGTCTGGACTCGGAACAAGCTCTAACACGATGCCTGTCTAGCATGGACACGCTTAAGCTCTTTTGGGTATTGTGTTTCTGTAAGTGTAGACCGGAGCGCTTGGGTCGCCAGAACAGGCACAGTGACAGTCGTGTGTAAAGTGAGCGACACATCAGAACACACTCGGAGGATAATGTGTCTCCATACACACACACACACACACACACACACACACACACACACACACACACACAAACTCAATAGAGCATTAAATATGGCAGGAAAAGTGGACTGATGAGATATGAGCAAGGCCCTGAAGCTCTACACGGCAGTTTCTACACTATATCATTATCATATAAACTGCTGTTAATGTTTAGACAGGAACAGGCTGTTAGGAAAAAGTCACATGACCTTCACACAAATATATTTTTTGACAATTCGCTCAGCCGTCGTGTACAATAGATAAATTGTTAAATTGAACTTACACTGAAATGAAAGCCGATTTAATGATGATCTTAAAATTTCATGCGCCTTTTGGAGCGATTTTTCTCTTTTCTCTACAAAAATCTGCATCAGAACAACCTTTATTGCAGCAGCGCTGGACTGAAACAAGACACAGACTAATGCAACTTAAAAAAAATTTTTTTACACAAATAAATGACAAGACGTGAAATAATAGTGCAGTGATTGTCCAGTTGGTGTGGGATCACAATGTCTTGTGGCTAAGATCTGTCCACACATTCACACTGACCCGATTTATGAATTTTTAACAGCACAGATAATTAAACAGCACAGAGGGTTCTTATGATGTCAGGAAGAACTTTATTGAGGTGGAAAAATACACCGTGAAACATTCCTGACATTAAGAACATTGTTGGATGTGATACATATATACATACAGATAGCATACATGAGATGAATAATGAGGGAAGAGTCACGTTTTTCTTTTCTGCATTGACATGGGAGGTGGTAGCTCAGTGGTCAAGGCATTGGACTTTGGATCGGAAGTTCAAATCCCACCACCACCACCAAGCTGCCTCTGCTGGGCCCTTGAGCAAGGCCCTTAACCCTCACCTGCTCAGTTGTAAGTCACTCTGCATAAGGGCATCTGCCAAATGCCATAAATGTAAATGTATATAAGTCCACGTACACGAGGTCCTGATGTTTAACAGGCGTTTTGGTTTTGGCTTCCGTGTTAGACGTGCTGCGACCCCCGGGGTACAGCGGGATGTGAGGACGCTTAATGCAGCACTGAGACAAGAGCCTGATCAAAGCTGCACTGTTCCTCCTGCCTGATTTCCATGGGATTATGGATTAGGTAGACAGGAGGAGGGGAAGTGTGGAGACACTTTGAAAAAAAGAGGAGAGAAAAAGCAGTGGAGACGGAGTGGTTGGAGATTAGGGAGGATAAGAGAAAGAGAGGCCGAGAAGAGAGAGAGAAGGT
This sequence comes from Silurus meridionalis, assembly GCF_014805685.1. NCBI lineage: Eukaryota > Metazoa > Chordata > Actinopteri > Siluriformes > Siluridae > Silurus > Silurus meridionalis. Next base: position 3,010,780 of record NC_060894.1, on the reverse strand, counting down.
TGTGTAATATATGAAAAGAAAAAACCTCTCACATTTGCGTTTCTCTAATCTGAAGCATCAGATCTACCAGTCAACACTGCTCAAGCAAAAGAGCTCAACACTGATTCATGTGTTCATTACTGAGGATGCGTCGTCTGCAGATCTTACCAAAGTGCTGACACTGATTTCATCCCCGTTACAGTCCTGGATCCTTTTTTTTTTTCTAGTACAAGAAAAACAATGACAATTCGGCACCAAATATAATAACAATTTAATCCGTTCCAAGACCTCATTCGATCGCTTATTTCTGCACTTAAAATGTATTTGTAGCCTATTTTAACAAACAAATACACAGCAAATTACCGTAATGTAAACATAATTGAACACTTACTCATGTGGTAGTGGTTGATTGTGAGTGTGAGACGCGCACCACGCTCGTAACCTCCTCGGTTTCCATGGTAATTCTATTTACTTGCGTTTTCACAGCACCATCACTGATTTTCTTGGTTATTTCTAGTGAAATAAAAATATAACACTAAAAAAAGTTAAGTTTTTGCTGCACTGAACAACGAGAGCGACCGAGCAATACGTCATCAACTAAGCGACTGATGCGACCCTCGGCCGAAAACGGGGAACCGGCAGCGTGGGTTTGCTCGTGCCTTCGAAATTTGCTCGTGAAACAGGGTAAAATTTTGCAAGCGAGGTCGCTTGTGTCTCCGTTTGCTCGTACTATTAGTTGCTCGTACAATAGAGTTTTACTGTATATGTTAGGTGCATCTCCATAACTGAGGCCGAAGCGATTTGCATCTCTATGCATAGCCAACAATATAATACATACATATTAAGCAGCTACATATGTGATGCGATACAATTCACACCTATTACGATGCAGTCCGATCCGATTTCGATTCAATTCGATTGTGTGTTTGGATTTAATTAGCTGATTAAAGTGTGACACCATGAGTCTCCAATATTATAATAATATATACAATATTATAGAATATTATAAAGGGGAGTGTAAATTGGAAACAGGTGTGGGTGATTACTAGGAGGGAGGCGTGGCTGGTGGTTCTCTGACACCTATATGTGATTGGGATTATCAAACAGCACAAAGCAATCTTATAGCCAGATGTCCACAAACATTTGTATATATATATAGTGTACAAGTATAATATTGTTATTAATAGTCAAATAGATATTTCTATAATTAGTAGTTTTATACTAGCTTTATGTATAGCATTCTGTATCAACCCATTGATTAACTACTGTCTAATTACCCCCCTCTGAGAGATAAAACAGTGGGACCATGCAACATGATATTAGAACTTGAGGGCAGAAAGTCTTCATAAGAAAATGTAATAAATAAAGGACCTTTACCAAGCGTCGGCTTTGATTTTACATCAAGTTTTTAACGAAAAATGATACTTTTTTAAAAAATATAACAGAATAGCCTTTATTTTTTATTTAAATTACAGCACAGTGAGATTCTTTTCTTCGCATATCCCAGTTGTTTGGAATCTGGGGTCAGAGTGCAGGGTCAGCCATGATTCAGCGCCTCTGGAGCACCGAGGATTCAGGGCCTTGCTCAAGTGCCCAAGGGTGGCAGCTTGGGGATACTGGGGCTTGAACCCACGACCTTCCGATCACTAACTACTGTACAGTAGCAAGCTTACGAGTGGAGCTGCAAACTTCAGTAACCATAGTGACTTGTTATCGTTATCATTGAATCAGATCGATCTGACACCTCTCACACAGAGACAATGCAGTATGAGAGTATGAAATTAAAGTATTTCTAATATTATTTCTAATTAAATAGGCAGAAATGCATTACTACAGTATTCAACTATGGTACGGTTAAACAACAGATTATCCCTGGGGTAATCTGACATCATTTAATCCCTTGGGTAATTAGACAGTAGTTAATCTCTGGGATAATTAGACAGTAGTTAATACCTTGTGAAATTAGACAGTAGGTAATCCCTGGGGTAAATAGACAGTAGTTAAATCCTTGGTTAATTAGACAGTAGTTATTCTCTGGGATAATTAGACAGTAGTTAATCCCTGGTGTAATTAGACAGTAGTTAATCCCTGGTGTAATTACACAGTAGTTAATATCTTGTGAAATTATACAGTAGTTAATCCATGGGGTAAATAGACAGTAGTTAATTCCTTGGTTAATTAAACATCAGTTAATCCCTGGTGTAATCTGATATCTGTCATTAGTTAATCTCTTGGGTAATTAGACAGTAGTTAATCTCTTTGTTGATTAGAAAGAAGTTAATTCCTGGGTTATTTAGAAAGTCATTAGTCCCTGGGTTATTTTGACAATAGTTACTCCATAGTTAATTAGACAGTGGTTAATCCCTGGGTTAATTGGACAGTAGTTATTCACTAAAATATTTAGACTTCCTGGCGTAATTAGACAGTAGTTCATTCCTGGGGTAATCTGAGAGTAGTTTATATCTTTGTTAATTATACAGTAGAAATTCCCTAGGTTATTTAGATATTAGTTAATCCCTGTGGTAATTTAAAAGTAGTTAATCTCTGGGGTAATTAGACAGTAGTTAATTCCTTGGTTAATTAAAAATTTAATCCCTGGGGTAATCTGACATCATTTAATCCCTTAGGTAATTAGACAGTAGTTAATCTCTGGGATAATTAGACAGTAGTTAATCCCTGGTGTAATTAGACAGTAATTAATACCATTTGTAATTAGACAGTAGTTAATCCCTGGTGTAATTTGACAGTAGTTAATACCTTTTGTAATTAGACAGTAGTTAATCCCTGGTGTAATTAGACAGTAGTTAATACCTTGGTTAATCAAGAGCAGTTATTCCTTGAGTATTCTGACATCTGTCATTAGTCAATTTCTTAAGTAATTAGACAGTAGTTAATTCCTTGGTTAATTAAACAAAAGTTAATCCCTGGGGTAATCTGACATCTGTCATTAGGTAATCCCTGGGGTAATTAGACAGTAGTTAATTCCTTGGTTGATTAAACAGCAGTTAATCCCTGGGGTAATCTGACATCTGTCATTAGGTAATCCCTGGGGTAATTAGACAGTAGTTAATTCCTTGGTTAATTAAAAAGCATCTAATCCCTGTGGTAATCTGACATCAATTAATCCCTGGAGTAGTTAGACAGTATTTAATATCTGTGGTAATTTAACAATAGTTAATCCCTAGGGTCATTTGAAAGTAGTTAACCCCTGGGGTAATTAGACAGTAGTTAATTCCTTGGTTGATTAAACAGCAGTTAATCCCTGGGGTAATCTGACATCTGTCATTAGTTAATACCTGGGGTAATTAGACAGTAGTTAATCTCTTTGTTGATTAGACAGAAGTTAATTCCTGGGTTATTCAGGAAGTAACTAATCCCTGGGTTATTTTGACACTAGTTACTTCCTGGTTTAATTATACAGTGGTAAAACGCTGGGATAATCTGACATAAATTATTCTCTGGGGTAGTTAGACAGTAGTTAATCTCTTTGATGATTAGACAGAAGTTAATTCCTGGGGTAATCTGAAAGTAGTTAATCCCTGGGGAAATTAGACAGTAGTTAATATCTGTGGTAGTTTAACAGTAATTAATCCCTGGGGAAATTACACAGTAGTTAATATCTGTTGTAGTTTAACCGTAGTTAATCCCTGGGGTAATTAGACAGTAGTTAATATCTGTGGTAGTTTAACAGTAGTTAATCCCTGGGGTAATTAGACAGTAGTTAATATCTGTGGTAGTTTAACAGTAGTTAACCCCTGGGGTAATAAGACAGTAGTTAATACCTGTGGTAGTTTAACACCAGTTAATCCCTGGGGAAATTACACAGTAGTTAATATTTGTAGTAATTTAACAGTAGTTAATCCCTGAGGTAGTAAATCTGTAGTTTTTACGAAAAATATATAAATAAATATATCTTTTAGTTAATAGCCCTGGAAAAAAACGACCGTTTGATGAGTCAGTAATGAATTACTGTTCTGTTGTGATACTGGAGGGTTTATCCATTGCAGTTCATTTCCTGTTGCGGTGTGGGTACATTTCAGTTGAGCTTTCCGTAAAAACATCACTTTGGTCGAATGCGAGCTTTAAACATTTTGACATGTACAACATTTTGCCTGTGCCCTTATCCAGGGTGATCTACAGAGATGCTCTGTAGTCTTTAAAAAAACATAACGTCATGCTAGTTCATGGGTCAGGATCTAGGAATAGCACTGCGTTAAAATACTGTTCGAAGGAGGCAAGAACAAGAACAGGAAGGAAAAGGATAAACACAATTCATGGGAATTTGTTGTTCAAATAATTAAAACAAATGCTAATTTAAGTGTACGGTTAAAAAGGATCGAAAGACCTCTCGCTTTGTATTTTGTAAAAGTATCAAAAACAAGGTTTTTTTTTTTAATGCCCAAAGCTTTTTGAGGAACTAAGAAATTTTGGAGCTCCCTACAGTTTCTTGTCCAGTTCCTGATTTGTGCAAGAGCTGTAACTGTAATCGGAAAGCACCGAAGTGTTTACAATGTTCCGATTGTTTTTAGCAGAAATCAAAGAGACTGGGACTGAAGTATGAAGACCAAATATGGGATTTGGTTCATTTACACTGGAGTGGATTGAAGTGTGGGTTATTTTTCAGTGTATTTTTTGTGGACACCTGAAGTTTTTACTCCCCATTTGCTGTTATGCCTAAAAGTGCTTGTGGAGATTCCAATTCAAGAAGAATTTTATTGTCATTTCGAACCCCACTGTATATAGCTGACGCAGTACTCAGTGAAATGAGACGACGTTTCTCCAGAACCCCTGGTGCTACACAAAACAACATAGAGTTACATACAAAACACACAGCTGAGGACTAAAGTAAGTTGTTCTCCGCAACCGAGTGCAAACAGTGAAAGCCAAAAAACAAACACAACACAAAACAGCGTAGGACGGATACACAAAACACAAAATAGCGCCACCAGTAGACCTGCTGTATGTTATACAGTACAATGTGCAAAAGAGAACCGTATACAAGAAGGCGCTTGTAAATAAACATAAAATGTAAAAGTGTGTTGAACTGATATCAGGTTATCAGATTAATACTGATCAGACACATAAGATTTATAATCCTTTTAGTCCTTATAGTCTTTATAGTCTAGGCCAGAGGTCCCCAACCTTTTTTTGCGCCACGGACCGGTTTAATGTCGGACACTATTTTCAGGGACCGGCCTTTAAGGTGTGGCGGATAAGTACAACATAATAAAATGATACGACCATAAAAACTGGTATTTTTCTCAATATAATAATAAACGTGAATCCACTGTGTTGTTTTTTGTTCATTTTGCTCGCTTGGGGGTTTGAATTTAGGAGTAATGTATTATGTGTTAGGGGCCCGGGGGCCCCTTTAAGAAGGTAGTGGATGGAGGTAAGACATGTGACCGAGGCATCATGACCTGCATCAAGAGTGAGTCATAGACAGATGTGGAGGAGAGAATCCAGTAATTTTCCAAAATAAAACATCGTTCAGAATCAGATAATAAATCCGCGGCCCGGGGGTTGGGGTCCACGGGTCTAGGCCACTTGGCGGCCATCTTGGAAAAGCTCGCTGGGAATTATTTTCCGGAATCGACGCAGTGTCACACGTTTTACGTCACTTTTGGCATTATATGTTTCTATATGTGCGATGTTATCAACCTCAGACGTAGCTCTGAGACAGGAGCTGTATAGTTCTCCTTTAAGAGATTTCCGGAACTCTGTAGTTCCTTACAAGGTGGCGGAAACCCTCTGGAGATGCGCCCGTTCCGTCTGCACAAAATTTGGCTCGGGAAGTGCAGCATATGGACACGACTTGTGTGAAATATTCTTTACAAGTGGCCGCGTGCTGGTTTAGCGACTTGCTGAGTCTCCACTTGGGACCGATATTGGATTTGGGAAGGGAAGCCAGGTGAACAAGTAGTGTTTACATTGTTTATTTTGATTTTGTTTGGTCTACACACACACACACACACACACACACACACAATGCTATACAGTTTTTTGTACCGATGAGCTGGTACATTTCTTTCTTTCCACCTCCATCGATATATTCACCTCCTCCACTTCTTTCTCACCTCCTTTCCTCACTTTATTCCACCTCTTCCTCTCTCACAATCCATCTACTCTTTCATACTCTTTATTTCCTTCCCACCATCATCCTCTTGTTATTCTTTCTTTTTCCACAAGCTCCACCTTTGTTTACTTCCTCCATTTCTTTCCTCTTTTCAACACCCCTTCATCCTCCTCTTCTTCCTTCTTATATTGATCCTTCCCTGTTTTTCTCCTTCCTCTGCTCTTCTTTCTCAAACGACACCTCCATCCTTCCTTTTCATCTGTTTCTCATTATCTTTCTTGTCCTCTTTCTCCTTCCTTTTACACAGATATGTCTTGTCCCTCCGTCCTTTTTCTTCTTTTGCTCTTTCTCCTTTTGTCACCCAATTCCTTCTCCTTCTTTCTCATTTGTTCCTTGATATCTTTCTTTTCTTCTTCCTCTTCTTCTTCCTCCTCCTCCCTTTTATACTCATCCTTCTCACCCTCCTCCCTTTTTCCTCTCTCGCTCTTGCTTGTTTGGTCGACCAATTTCTCCTTCTTCTCTTTTAATTCGATTCCCACCTGCTCCCTTCTTCTCCTTTTTAATACACTGTTTCCTATTTTTCTTCCCCTTTCAAATTCTTGGATTCCTCTTCCTCCTGTTTTCTTTTTATATCTCCTCCTGCTTTTAATTCCTCTTTTCTTCCTCCTTTCCTTCCTTTTCACATTCTTATATTTATCTTCTCTCATTTCACTTTTTCCTATGCTTTTTTTCCTCCTAGTTTACTCCTCTATATTCTGTTCTTCTCCTCCTTCTTCTTACCCTCTTACTTTTTCTCCATCTTCTTCTTTCTTTCCTTCTCTACTCTAATTTTTCTTTCTACTATTCCTTCTTTTCTTCCTTTCTTTTCTCTCTCCTCTTACCTAACCTTTTCTTCTTCCTCCTATTCTCCGTATTCTCTCATTCATCTTCACCTCCCTATTCCAGCATCTTGTATTTCTCCGTCTCATTTGATTCCACCTCCTCACCTTTATCTCTTCCTCCCACATTTCTTCTTCGCATTGCTCTTCCTGAATATCCATTTCTCCTCTTTTTCTCTTTCGCCTCTATCTTTCTCTATTAACCTTCTCTTTACCTTCTGCTCCTGTTCCGCCTTTTAAATGACAGATTCCCTTGCTTCATTTTCTCTTCCTTACACTCTTCCTCCTCCTTTTCCACTGAACTCATTATCCTTCCTTCCTTTTTCTCCTTCTCCTCCTCTGCCTCTTGTTCTCTCCTCCTTTTACTTTTCTTTTACTTTCCCCATCACGCCCCCTTCCTTCCCGTTCTCCTCCTCCTTTCTCTTCCTTAACTTCCTCCACCTCATCTTCCTCCTCTCTTTCTCGTCTTTTTCCCCACCTCCTCCTCTTCCTCCTTCCTTTTCAGGATGTATATCGTGTTATTTATTACTCGCAGACAGGAGCATTGCCTGGAAAGGAAGTGGCACTTCATACGCACGAGCAGTTGGCACAGAAACAGAATTCTCCCTAACCCTCCCCTTTTCCTTTTATTCTCTCTCTCTCTCTCTCTCTCTCTCTCTCTCTATTTCTATGACATGCTCTTTCAGCCATCAATGAAATCACAACCGAGGAACAGCAGGATTGTCGTACATCTGTAAACACTGCCATCTTGCTCTCTCTCTCTCTCTCTCTCTCTCTTCCACACACACACACACACACACACACACACACACAGACATGCACACACCCTTTCATATTCCGTCCCCTGTGATTTCATCCTGTTTATTCATCTTGTCTATCTTTCTCTCAATCCTTCTTTTTTCATATTCTTCAGTCCTGTACATTTTACCCTTCTTCTCCATTCTATCCGTGCATGACTCCTCCCTCAGTTTGCACGCCCTTTCTCAAACACACACATATTGAGCACAGCTCATGCGTGCACACACACACACACACACCCTCCTCCCCCCATCGCTGCAGTGTCTCTTAACTGCCTCGGAGCTAACAAGAGAGGAAACGGCACACCGACCGTAACAGGCAGGGGGGACGGAAAAAAGACGGAGAGCGAGAGAGTGCTTCATTAGAGAGTGTGTGTGTGTGTGTGTGTGTGTGTGTGTGTGTGTATGAAGGCTAGAGAGGGGGAGTGTGAGATACACACAGACGTGAGGATGTTGGAGATTCGCAGGAAGGCTCGCACACTCACTATCAGTCTTTGAAGGATCATCTGCGGTGATACTGAATGGACAAACGGTGAGACAGCTCTTATTTTCTCTCTCTCTCTTACACACACACACACGCGCGCGCGCGTTTGTGTTTTGATTGGTGGAGCTACGGTGCTCGGCTCAGCATCTATGGAAGGAGGATGTTGTTTTTCCTCCATGGCGAAGGAGGTGATCTTGAGTGACGGTTGTTGAGATGGTGGACTCCTACATCCCTCCCGCCATCTCTCCCTCACTCCATCTCTCCATCTCTCCCTCGCTTTCGTCCTCCCAGGCCTGGATTAGACTCTCAGCAAAGATCAAAGCGTTTTGTATGGCATCTGTCTGTCCAATCCTATCATGGGAGGGGTGTTATGCATTCTCATCAGAACACCTTTCTGATTGTGTGTGTGTGTGTGTGTGTGTGTGTGTTCAGATCATACAGCTTATTAATAATATTTTCATGTAACATAACCACACTCGATAATTAACCAGCTTGTGGGTGGAGGACCAGTGATTTCATCTACTAAAGGTCTCTCTCTTTCTCTCTCTCTGTTTGTGTTTATGTGTGTGTGTGTGTGTGTGTGTGGTGTATGTGTGTGTGCGTACACACACCTGCATGAGAGCGCGTTAGGGAGATAGAGACGGCAGAGGGGCGGAGGTCTGTGCATTTGTAAGAGAGGATGGGAAAGAGAGAGAATGTAGGAGGAGAAAAAAAGTATGGAAGCAAAGGGGTGTGTCGGATCAGAACTCGGACAGCGGAGGGAAAGATTTCTAGATGGGGAAACTGAACCTTCCTGATCTTCTGAAAGGTCCTGGAATATCCTGAAATATTCTGAAACATCCAGAAAAATCCTGATCATCCAAAAATATTCAGAGAAATCTTGATCTTCCAAAATATCCAGAAATATCCTTATCATCATAAATATTCAGAAAAATCTTGATCATCCAAAATATCCAGAAATATCCTGATCATCAATAATATCCGTGAATATCCTGATCACATAAAATATGCAGGAATATATTGATAATCTTAAAAATCCAGCAATATTATGATTTATAAATGTAACATAAGTATATAAATTATATTTATATAAATGCATTTCTAAAAATATTTTGAAATATCCAGAAATATTCTAATCATCTGAAATATTTTGTAATATTCTAAATTATTCTAAAATATCCAGAAATATCCTGATCATCTAAAAAATCCAACAGTATGAAAATATTTTCCGAAATATCCTAATCATCTAAAATATCTGTAAATATCCATATCACCAAAAATATCCAGGAATATATTAATCATCTAAAAGAAATCCAGCATTTTTAATATATATAAATTATATTTATTTAAATTTATATACATTTATGAGTTCCTAAAGATATTTTGAAATATCCAGAAATATTTTAATCTTCTAAAATATCCTGGAATATTCGAAATTATTTAAAAATATCCAGAAATATCCTGATCATCTGAAAAATCCAACAGTTTTCTGATCGCCTGAATAATCCAGAAATATTCCATCAACTAAAATATCCTGGAATATTCATAAATATACGGAAATATCCAAAAATATGCAGATCATCCGAAATATCCTGGAATATTCTGAAATATTATCCAGAAATTCCTGATCATCTGCAAAATCCAGCAATATTATGATCATCTGAAATATTTCGAAATATTCAGAAATATCCAGAAAATATCGCAGATCATTGGAAATATCCAGATTTATCCAGGATTGTCCACTAAAATGTTTAAAAATGCACAACACAGAGAAACAGCATAAAAAAAACAAAATTTTTAGGTTGTGTTTACTGAACATTTGCAGTTGTTCTCATAGAACTTGGCACTAATGCGATGAAATGAAGCGATGCTGCTTTAAGGGAAGATACACACTTTTCTAAAATGAGTATGAGCTGTAGCTCAGTGGTTAAGGAATTGGACTCTGGATTGGAAGGTCATAGGTTCAAATCCCAGCACCACCAAGCTGCTACGGCTGGTGAGGATTAAGGGCGTCTGCTAAATGCCTTAAACGTAGGTGAAGTGAAGGCCTGGGGTGCAGTCAGCGTTAGATAATTGTGTGCCTCCAACTTTTTGGAAACAGTTTAAAAAAGAACAACCTATGGGAGGACCAGTTGTCCCAATACTTTTGGACACAATGTTGTATATTTTTTAAGTAATGTTCTTTTAAATATTATATAATAAGGATTTCTGGCCACAATAGTGCTTCATGATACACAACTATGATTTACATACACACATCTGAAAGCTTGAGAGGAAAAATCTGGATTTTTTTTGAGCTGGAGAATCGAATAATGGTTTTAACAGAGCGTCTCAGTCCAAATCAGGGCTTCCTGAGCCGAGTCTAAATCCACCGCTCGGCTTCAGAAGGTCAGCCAAGAGGAGACGAAGTACAATAACACTGAGAAAACATGGACACGCTTTCTCGCTCTGTCTCTCAGTCTCTCTCTCACACACACACACACACACACACACACACACACACACACACACACACACACACAGACACAGACAGACATGACTTGCACCCAAATATTGCCCCCGTCTTGCTGAAAGTCATTGCCGTCATTCAGCAGTGGAAACGATGTGGAGATGTGGACTGCTCCACTCCTCTATCAGCTTCCGTGCATGACGGCTGAGATGCTTCAACCTAAATGGATGTTTTGATGCTCTGCAGCATTATCGCAGCTTCGTGTGCCTTTCATACAGTAAACTGAGCTGCCGACAATCTTCGATCCGTCGTGTCTATTTTCTCTTCAAACAGATCTGTATGTAGATTAAAATCCTTAAAACGGAGTCAGATGTCGATAGTTTAATATGAAACCCACATATTAACTAGCAGGAGTTCGACTTCCGCAAACAAGCCTCTTCTGAGATAAAGAAAATTGTGGGAACAAACGTATTGGGACACCTGACTTCTTCATCTATGTGGAGTTCATCTCCAAACTGTTAGCACAAACACCGCATTTTTGTTTCACATGAACTAGGAGACCCAAACCTGTTCCAGCATGACAATGCTCCTGTGCACAAAGCCAGATCCATGACGATATGCTTCACGTGGGTTGGAGTAGAAGATCTGCTATAGAGCTCTGAAATCAACCCTATTGTATCTTCATCTTCCCAGAAAAGTGGAGTTTATTATAACAGTAAATGGTGACCATGGGATGTTCAGAAAGCATGTATGAATCTAACGGTCTGCTTTGCTAGCTATAATAACAATATTTACACAATGTTTGATTAGCCTAATGTGAATTACTAAATTGGGAACAGCAGTGAATTAGCCATGAGTACGACTTTATTGCTATATTGCTAGTTATGATTTACACAACATTGCCTCAGTGATAAAAGTACACTTACTTGGATTAGCCACATACTCGACGTTTATTGGTGTCTTAAAGCAAGCTAGCTTTATTCTTAGCCGTAACTGTTCTCAAAAGTATAATAAAAACCACTTTTGTGTGGCATATTGAAGACTAAAAGGTGGTGGATTAGCTTAAAAACTAGCAGCATTGCTAGCAATATTTGATCATCTTCACAACTATCATCACATTTGTTTGAATCTACCTATAAAATTGCACTGGATTTTTACATAGCTAACACTTACTGTTTTTGAGTCTCAAAGCTAGTTAGCATTGTTAGCTATAATAATGTAATATATCACACAACACTGCCTCAGTGATATAAGCACACTGGTGACATATCTTGCATATTTAAGCTAAATTCTGAGCTACAACAGGTTCCTAAAGGTGTTAAACATGATATGCTCTTGATGACAAACCCACATTTTTGTGTGAAGAATCCAACCCGGCAGATATCTAACGTACACTTGCTGAGAGATTATAATTAGAGAGCTCGCACACTCTGCTCATGATTCTGTATTCAAAACTGTTAGCATACAGCACGGTTTATTACAACTGGCAAGACTTGTGTTTTGGGAGTTTTTTTCCCTCATTTAGCAGCGATTTTACTGCAGCATGCGGGTCACATGATGGCACAAGAAGCGCTTTATCAGAAGCTCGTTGTACAGTGAGACCGTCAGTTCGCTTTGTCTCTCAGACGCTGTGAGAAAATAATAGATGAATTGTAAAAAACAAAAAGAAATCAATAAAAACATGAAAACATACGACAGATGGCTCTGTTGCCTGCAGCTGAAGGAAGAGTCAGATGATCAGGGGCTCTTTTAGATTTATTTTGCAAAAGAAAATAATGATATGCTGTAAAAAACAATAATAATAACTATAAACTTAATTAGCCGCGTTTGGTATCAGAACATAAGGGCAGCGAAACAAAGCTGCTAGCGTCTGTCAGCTGTGCCACTTCGCTGTCTGGTGAACAACGCAGACGTGTACGTAGACGTGACTCTCCAAAACAAATGTACTTTTCAAAATCACTCTTTTCTTTTTATATGCATTGCTGCCATTGTAATATGCAGTAAAGTATAAAGTATATCACATTATATATTTGTACGTAGGCTAAAAACAGCTTGTTTGCTAGCTTGCCAAAATCAGGTATATAGCAGTATCTGTTTGCTAGCCTATGTGTTTGTAAGTTGAAGCCTAAAATACAGTGTTTCTCTAATGTTTTATTGATGGCATTATATCCGAACCCTAAATATAAGAGCCCTGTGGACATTGTGGACATTGTACAAAACAAAAAAACTTCAATCTTTTCCTTTTATTTTCAATACAACCATTAATATATACAGTAAAGTGTAAAGTTTCTAACATAAATAGGCCTAAATAGCTAAATAGGCCAAAAACAGGTTTATAGCATTTTCTGTTTGCTAGTTATAAAAAAAAATATAGCCTTATATGTTTGCTTGCAAAAAAAAAGTAATCGTATCATCCGTTTGCTAGCTTGCCAAAGTCAAGTATGTCGCAGTATCTGTTTGCTAGCTTATAGGTTTGTACGTAGAAGTGTTTTTTTTTATCACCAAGCCTCGTAGCTACAGTATATTCATAGCTAGCGCCCATATAACGACAGGTATTTCTTCTCCTTCTGAATGTTTTATTGCTAGCATTACATCCTGAATAAAAGAGCCACTATATATGATTTCTATTGTTACTCAAGTAAGCAAAAGCTTGTAACGTCACCCACGCACTGACCCCGGACTAATTACACACTCGGATTCACGCTGTTAAGAAAATAACAACAACACAGGGTTTTATGTTAAATTGCCCACAGGATATTTCAAGGTCTTGGGGTCACTTCAGGTCACATTTCTCTAACTGTGCAGCTCCCTGACAGTATATGTAGAAAATCAGTGTCCCAAAGCACTATTTAGAATTTACCCTCATAGGACATTTAATTAGCAAAAAAACGTGGTCAGTTCATTACAGCATGATCTTTGGATGGAGGAAGTTCTTTGCGCCTGAGGATATGTTTTTTAAAGGAATAGTCTCAGTGTGCCTCAGTAAAGGGAAAGTTTCATGCCGAGGGAAATGTCAACATTTACACATATTATATCTGGGCCTGTGCACGAGTGCCTCTAATTGTTTCTCGCTCAACAATGCCTGTGCCTGTTTTGGCCAAACGCCTTATCAGGGTTCTGAGGAAACCAGGAACAGCCAAATGCTAACAGAAAAAAAAGCCTTGGTCAGCCAAAGTGCACTGAGTTTCTACAGTGATTCATAAGGCTGGTGAGGTGCTGTTTTTATTTTACCTTGACTACGGAAAGCTAAAAATCCAATTTATACCATGTTCCTACTTAAGTGTAATCCAGCAGCTAGAACATGTTTTATTTATGTCTGAAATTTGCTTCACTAGTTTTGCGCAGCACCCACAATGAATTATATCATGAAGTGCATCTTTTGAAATGATTCAGTAGGAACCATTATTTATCCAAAGAACCCTAAACAAACATCTTCATCCAAGACGTTATAAATAAACTGGGTGTTACTTGGGGTGTGAACTCCATGTTATTGGGAAGTATTATACACTGTACACTAGCTAGTTAAAACAGATGATGTTATTCAATTAGTCTCCAAACTAAACCCAGATTTAAAGGTCATGAAGGTCAGCCAGCTGACAGAGACGGCATCCGTGGAGCTTGTGTATGCGAACGAAGAAACAAAATGGTTAGGTGTAATCAAGCAACCTGTTCCAGGGAGCTAGAAGATAATCTCACACACACACATGCACACACGCATGAGCTGTAGAACACAGAGGGTTCGGGCAGCAGGTCTCCACACAACACCATTAGGTTGGACAGAATCCAAAGTGGTCTCATGGCAAAGAATTAAAAGGAAGCTAAGCATTCGGATTACAGTTCCCCTGGAGAGTAACGTCAAAGTAGGCCAATGTTGATGTGATGTGGGAGAGAATTCGCTAGAACGGTTAAGGGTAATCTTGGCTGGAAGAGTCAGCAATATGGTCTCAATATGGTTTTAGTACAGGGATTATCCAATCAGTGTGAAGTGAGCTGAGCGTGACGTCTCACGTGAGTTTACTGTAACTTACAGTAGTCTTTCTATTAAGTTTTTAGTTATTAGGTCACGTACTGTACTGCGCACGAGCAACAAGTAAGCCGCCTCGACACGCGTCATTTCCGGCTGACGTTTATTTACTTTCCAGCTCTTTGAAATGTTGGGTAAAAGACCAACAACGCGGCATCGTTTTCGAAGGATTGCGAAAATATTCGCTGTCATTGCTCTTTTTTGCGCTTGCTCTGCTATTGTCCCAGAGTCTAGAGAGACGTTGACTTGATCCACCAAAGTCCAACAAACCATCTACAAAGCCTTACTTTAGCTAGTAAAATACTGAAACGCCGCTTGAGATTGAAGACTCTTCCCTTAGAGGAAACATAAAGCGGCAGTGAATAGGAATGCTTTAAAAACGTTAATGAAACGTGTAGTAAGTGAGAGATGGTATATCTCTCAAGCTGATCTTCAAACTGCATCAATTATTCAAACCCAATTCACCTTCATCTCCGTCACTGGACTCGACTGGCATTTCTTGATTGCTTCATTGTGAAATCGTTGAGCGAAAAGTGAAAGACCTCAATTCGGACAAACGAGTCATCTGGCAAATCATGTTTTACTCTGAGTTAATTTCCCATCCTGTTGATTTGACATTTACTTCATTGTCTGGCACCACAATGTCCAGCTTGACTCATGGAAAACCTTTGTGTTTTCAATTATAAAGAGAATTGAAGGTTGAATGGTTTAATTATGAATTAACATTACAGTCCAGGGCTGAACAACAAAAATATAGAAAATAAACAATAGTATCTCAAGATGTCGGCCTTCGGATTGCAGGTTGTGAGTTTAGCAAATAAATTCAGATTCAGCGCCTGTCAAAAGTGTGGAAACGCCTAGTGTTTGATTGTTTTTGAGACACATGCATGATCCAACAAACTCGTAAAGAGGCAAAAACACAAGAATTGGACAGAGAATGCCTGAAAGAAGGTTCTGTGGACAGATAAGTCCAAATAGGAGATTTCTAAGATGGAGAACAGGATGTGATCAGACTGCCTCACCCTCCACAGTCAAACAGTTGGAAGCTTAATGGTTTGGGGTTGTTTTGAAGCAGAGAAGGTTGGAATTTCTTTCCGGAAAGTGAAAGGAATCCTGAACCAACATGGCAACCATTCCTTACTTCACCATGCACTTCCGTCTGAACTGCGGCTCATTGAATCCGACTTCACCATTCAGCAAGACGATGAGCCGAATCGTACATCTGAGCTCTAAGCATTATTTAGAGACCAAACAACCGTCTGGAGTGATTTCTAACATGGAATGACCTGCCCAGTCACTGCACCTAAATCCTATTGAACTGCTCTGGGATGAACTGGATCACAAGAAAGAAATCTCCAACTAGTGAGGAAGATCTTTGGCGAGTTTTACTAGAGGCAAAATAAAATCTTCATACTGTTACATTACCATAGAAACAAAAAGACGTGTCTCTCAAAAACCATAAAACAGTCTGTGTTTCCAAACTTTTGACAGGTTCTGTATAAGTTGAATAAGCTGCTCTGATGTTGGATTTCTGATCAGAAGGTCAGCACCATTTCTGGGCCCTTGAGCAAGGCCCTTGGCTCAGTGATATGAATAAAATAATTGTCCAAAGTCATGGATGTATTACACAATTGTACAACAGAACTTGATTGGGGTGTATGCAGCGATGTAAACAGGCCTTTTCATCAATAAACAGTTTATTCATATGAAATTCACATTATACATCTACATCTCCTAGATGAACATCTACAAATCCAGGATTCGTCTTTCGTTGAAAACTCAAATGTCTTCACAAATGTTTTACAAATATTTTCTAATAATTATCAGGGATGTGTAGATTTTCATGTCTCTGACATCAGTATTCATTAAAAAAAAAAGTATTTTTATACAGTATAGCATTCATATTCAATCTTTTTCTGTTCTTTTCCTCATATCGACCCCATGATGTACTTTATAGCCTGTATTGCATCAATACTAAATATTCACATGGATTGTTCGCTCTTCTGGCTTGTATTATTTATAGATTATTTTTTTTACTAACCCAGGAACATTTCCACCTTTTTAACATTAAGACATGGGACTTCTCTCACACATTCCTACTCACTCCCTTAAACATTTAATCTCTTACGTTTCCGTTTTTACTTAAAAAAAAGAACGTCCCACAATGGTGAGCAGCTTCAGCAGGCCCTCAACAATGGGCGGAGCTTAAGTGCAATTTAATCAACCAATTATCGTTTAAACTCAATTGTATTGCTATATAAAACATTTGCTACTGATACTCTCCTGCATCTAATGATGACACGAAGCTGGAAATAACCATCCTAACCGAGCTGCCTGACACTGCCTTGCCTCGATCTATCAATCAGATATTAAGGAAGTTGTTCTCATCACCATAGCAACCGGTCATGTGAAATATGATGGCCAGTACAGATACTAATAATTACAGTTTAGTAATACAAGATATAAATAACTTCTATAATTACACCAGGCCACCTTCATTTTCCTGACATTTCAGTAAAATATGAACGAGCTGCTCTGAAATATTAATGAAAACGGTATGGAAATTGGCTAACCATAAAGCACAGGAGACACGCACTTCTCCGCAGAGCAACCTGTACCGTGTCTTGAAATAGCTCTGGATTGTGTGTGTGTGTTGCAAATGTGTTTATTGATAGATATACTTTTAATAACATGAGTAATTTTCTAATAATAAGCTGCAGGATGTCACAGATGCTGTCATTTCGAACAGAAAATGGAGTCATGCACACCTATTGCTAAATTAGACAAATGCTGTGAGACCTAAACCCCTTCGGTGTGTTTCTGTGTGTTCACGTGTGTGTGTGTGTGTGGGAAACAAAGTGAGAACGAGTGGACCATCCTCCCTTCCCTGGGACTCAACAGAGAATCTTTGTGTTCCTCAGCACAGCTTCATTCATCGTCATATGACTGAGGAGGGTGAGAATGGGATGGAAGGTTTTGTGTGTGTGAGGGAGACAGCTTGTTTGTAAGGAGACTGTTTCTTCTCAGCCATCTCTACTGCCTCAGTGAAGAAGGAGTGGCATCTGTAATGTATCTTATGACGTGTACCCATTAAACCTATATTTACTATCAACCATCTTTTGAGATCACGCCTGTCCTCCCTGTTATATTAAGCGATGGCGATCCTCTAAAGACGAGCCTGAAAGGAGAAGAAACCGTACTGTGTTATCAATCAGAGTGTAGATCATCTCGTGTAATAAGAAAATACACTACATTGAGAAAAGTTTGTGGACACCTGACTAAAAGATTGCTTTTTAAACATCCCATTCCACATTCAGTCTCCATTTACTGTTATAATAACCTCCACTTTTCAGAAGATGTTCCACTAGATTTCGGAGTGTACTTGTGGAGATTCATTTAGCCACAAGGGTGTTAGTAAAGTCAGGTACTTGCTGGCAACAAAAGTTAGTACAAAAGTTAGTGATAACGGCTGTACATCGTGCAACCATGCAAAGCCACATGTCCTGTTCATCACGTTCATGTTTTTGTCTGCTCTTGTATTCGAGCAGTTAAAATCTTGTACTTTGAGAACAATTCTCTCATAGTGACCACTGGATGTTCAACTTGGCACCTCATGGCAAAGAGTCTGAGGATTTGAGAATCAGAATTGTCTCTCTCCACGAAGATACCAAGGATGTAAGAAGATCTGTAACAGCCTGAAACAGAGGTTTTCCAAGATGAGTCCAAGAGCATGAACATGTGCTGTGGTCTGATGAGACTTAGATAAACTTGTTTGGCTCAGATGGTGTCCAGCATCTGTGGTGAAACCCTGGTAAGGAGAAGCAAGAATATTGTGTCTTGCCTACAGTCAAACATGGTGCTGGTAGCATCATGGTTCTGTGGCTGCATGAGTGCTGCTGGTACTGGGGAGCTGTAGTTCATTGAGGGAAACATGGATTCCAACATGTACTGATGCCCTCCCTTCAGAAACTGGGCCGAACGGCAATTTCCCAACATGATAACGACCCAAAACACACCACCAAGATGACTTGAGGCAAGCTATAGGTGATTGAGAGGCCAAGTATGTTTCCAGACCTGAACCCTGAGCATCTGTACTGCTATACCTTCCGCTTGCTCCTCGCTTTAATTACTTTTGTGAGATACTCTAAAACAAACAAATACTGAAGTCTTTCATATGAACAATAATAAGCCATATTGACAATATACATGAGACAGATATCAACATTTATCTCAGAAAATGTACAAGTAAGAAATGTAGCATGACTGAAAATGTACAGTTGTTTTTGGTGAGCATTACCATACCAGTTCTTTCATAAACATTGTTTTACCAATAATACATGTTAAATGTATTTAGCACACCTTTAACTAGCCAGCAAATGATTATCTTTATTAGTTACCATCCAACAACACTACATATATAATATTATGTGGTGATAATCCGAATAATCATGAAGGAAGGGGAACTAGATTAGCTAATGACACAGGCTAGCGATTTAACTAGCATATGACAATAAAATCTTTATGAATAAAGACACAGTAATGAAAATGGGACGGAACTGTCTGAAATATCAAAGTTTACCTCAGACTAAAGACTTAGCATGACTTAGCATGTGACTTTACGCTTGTTACACTTAGCATTGATCTCTGTTAGTCGTATTCAGAAGCGTAAACATAGCACATTCAGGCCAAATGTTTAACTTCTAACGTTGTCATAAGAGTGAGATGGCTGTGTACAAGCTTTTCTCTAACATCATGAACACATGACCTTTTTTTTTTCAAGTGAGCTGTTAGTGTTTTTCCTGCTCAATAAAATGATTAGCTTTATAAGCCACTATCAGGAATATAATAAAGCATTTTGCACAAAATATATATCATAAGTGCTTGGTGTTGTTACATACCACTTCTAATAAACACTTGCACCACAAAACCCATAGATTAAACACTCACGCTGGTTACTATAAATAGACAGAAGCACCATATGAAGGCCGTAGGTGAGAGCTGAAACGTCTGCCCCTTTTTCTGCCCGAGATCATCCACTGTTTTTCTGACACTTTCTGCCTCGACGATGTCATCTAGAGCGAGTAATGAAATCGCACCCCCGGCCAAGTGCAACATTAAGTGTTTGAGCTGAAATGAGCGGGGCATTTCCGCACCGAGACACGCTGCTGTGACTAGCCAATACCGTGTTCAAGCCGTCTTTTAGAAATTTCCCCACTGTGGGACGAATAAAGGTTTATCTTATAAGTCGTAATACGAACATTACAGGACATAATCTAATATTAAAATATACCGTAAAAAAAAAGATTTTTATTTTGAACATAAATAAGCCGCACCTGTCTATAAGCCGCAGGCTTTACACAGGCTTTAATAAAAGACAGTGTCTGTTACACGGTGTAACTGGTGAAATATGTTGCGCTTCCTTTAGGAGCATAGCGGTATTTTGGGGATTGCCTGCCGCCGCATTTTTACGCTATTACTGCGTGTGTGCAAGACGAGGAATATGTCCTTATTATTTTCTGATGCTCATTTCTAAGTTTCTTTGACTAACCCGTAATGCTGTTGCCAAGAAAAATTAAAAAGCACGAGTTTTGGAAACCTGTCTGTGCTTATATGATTTCTGTTGTAACTGGAGTTAGCGAGCTCTCCCTTCACCCTGACTCAACGCGTTACAACGGCTTGTATCTAAACAGTAGCTGACCAAGAAAGTCATTGTTCACTTTCTTCCTCCTTCTTTTCACAACTATTGTCTCTCGGGAGTTTATCTTTTGTCATCGTCGTGAAAAAAACGTTTTTTTCTCCCGATGCTGTGCAGCTCAGAACACAGGTAAGGTACGTTTTTTCATTTCCGTTCGGAAATTTTATGTTATGGGGCACAGTTTTTTGGCTTAAAGTTTGTGAAACCGGGAAAAACCCAGAAAAAATTCATAATTAAGCCGCTTCGTTGTTTAAGCCGCGGGGTTCAAAACGTGGGGAAAAAGTAGCGGCTTATAGTCCGAAAAATACGGTAAAAATAAAATCACACAATCGAAAGTTCTGGTGCAAAAAATTCGGAAAGGTGCCTTTCAAATAAAATTGGGTTTTATATTGCTTTTAAAAGTGGACATCGTCACGAAGCAGCTCTACAAAAACAAATACATTGAGAATATAAAATTTCATTGAATTGTCTCAATACGTTTATCCAGAGGCGAAGATGGTGAAAGAAAAACTCCTTGAAGAAACATTGTGAGAGACCAGACTCACAAGACAACCCATCCTCATCTATGTGACACATGAGAGCCGTTTATTATCTATCTATCATTGTTGAGGTTATCAACTGTTCACTGATGGACACTTGATTGCAAAACTGTTTATGGCAATTGCAGGCCTGAGCTATTGTATTAATTACAGTCCAAATCCATCTCCATGGTTCTTAAATGGAACGATCCATAATAATCTCATGTATCTTTAGGCTGTTCCTGTGGAGCCATCCTCCTCAGCCACGGCGAGTGGTTTCCATATCATACACCAATTCAGTGACAAATGATTCAGATTTAGGACCAACTAATGGAAATCTGGATCAGAGCGTTGGTGTTGAATGCTCTGTCAAGAGTGATTTCATATTGTAATTTTTGAACCTGAAGACCAAATTTTCGAAATGTGTTCCCTGTATGTACCAGGTGATGTTTTTTAATCCTGCTGTAGCTTTGATTCTTGTTCTAAATTGACGGGACTGGAATTAGGTGTGTTTGCTAGTAGAACTCGAAATTTGACCCGAGTTGCTTTTTTGCTCACTACGGTTGTAAAGAGTGGTTATTATAATTATTACGAGTTACTGTAGCCTTCTTATTTCTTTTCTTGTTTTATTTAATACTCGTACTGTACTATATTGTCTCACATTGTCTGCATTGTCTTGTATTGTCTGTTTTGTCTTGTGTAGTACTAAATGTGTAGTGTTATTTATGTCTGTACTTTTGAGAGTCACTAACGGCTGGAACCTAATTCCTTATGTGTGTCAACACACTTGGCCAATAAATCCGATTCTGATTCTGATTATTTCCCAAAACACTTGACACCGCATTTCCACCAGAAAAACCTGCAGCTGACCAGATGTTCTAGGTTTTTCACGCCATTCTGTGTAACTTTTTGTATGTTTTCTCCCAGTTAAACAGTCGTTTCTTTTTTCATAACAGCACCAACAATAGCAACCATTATTTCCTGTATTTGGATGTTTGATGTGAACAATAACTGAAGCTTTTGGCATATAACTCCATGAACCGTCATGGAACATCAATGCGATTAAACGTGATGTACTCCATCTACAGACTCCTCACTACCATTGGTATTTGAGCGCCAAAAATGTCTCGCCTTAACTCGCTCACTATGTAGCTGTTCGGTTCCGACAAGACTCTCATTGTTCGGCAGAGTTGCGGGAGCAGGGGGCGTTCAGTGAAACATTCATGGTTGAGACTGAGCCCCGAGGACATAACATCTTGGACAAATGTGATTGTTGGGGGTTTGTCTTTTTACACTTTTAGTATCCATACAAAGGAGGCAGATGGAGATGAAGATTGTATCATACTTTAATAAGATAATAAGCAATTCTGGTGTAACTTAAGCACATTGCTGTGACTAAAACCAGAGACTGGATGCTTGTTCTCAAGCCAGATTTAGAACAAAAAAGTCTTTATTCACCACATATGTATACATTGCATTACAGTGGAAACGGACTGTCCTGATAATATCTTCGAGCTCACACCGAATTAGCATTTACATTTTTGCGTTAGGTAGTTTGTCGTGATATTTTGGAGGTTTGTTTCATTTCGTTCTCAATTAAATGTATATTGATTTAATTTCTCGATCAGTTGACTCTGAAAGATTGTGGACTGTTCAGTTGGCAGCAGAAGATGTTCTCCACTGTAACATCTATAAAGAAGTCTCATTTTCCACCATGAGACAGCCATGAGATTTCCATGTTAATGTAATGTATGCCCAGTAGTGTCATGTATTTGAGTAAATGTACTTACTTAAGTATTATTGGCTTCTTTCCAGTTTTACTGAAGATATAAGCAACTTTCACTCTCTACCCAACTACAATAAAGAGTCAATATATGTACTTTTTACTCCATTGTTTTTTAATTGACAGTGAGCATTACCAATAGCACAATCGCTTTATCTGCAATGGCATATTTATTCTGTAGAAAAAGCGATAACACCATTTTATTTGTCTATTAAAACCTAATGTTTTTTCTACTTTGTGACATTATACTAGAATTTTATTGAAGGTTTGCTGGACTGCTTTGTCTTCTTTTTGCTGACTTGTTTGATCTTTGTTTTATTCTGGCATGTTGAAGAGGTTGTTGTGTTTTTGGTTAATGCAGTGTTAAGATGTACAAATTGATTTGCATTTTAGTAAATCAAACCTCACAAATCAACTGTTTTTCAATATGAGTCGAATACACAAGTACTGTTCAAATACTCTGATGATGCAAAACGGAGAAACCTTCACAATCAAATGCATGGTGGCCTGGGGTGCCGTCAGTGTTCACATTAATCCCAAAGATGTTAAATATGTTAGGAACTCTATAGCAGGCCACTCATAATCTACTAGTCCAGCTCATATAAACCATATCTTCAAGAAGCTAACATTGTGTACCAGGGCATTTCTATGCTGGAACAGGTTTCCTTTAAAACAGTGTGGTAACCATTTGCAGAAGGACCACATATGGCTGGACAATTTTAGGTGTACCAATACTCTTGTCCATACAGTGTAGCGTGTATGTAGTGTATCTTGGGGTAATTTTGAAAGTTTATTAATCTGCATTATCAGATATCAGCCACAAAACATCTTGAACGCTGAAATCTTCCACTGCAATGACACGAATCTCAAGACAGTGATTGAGCGATGACTCATATGAAGCTCTAATCGTGTGCGTTTCAGTGTTGAAACAGGAAAGACTCCACCTAACGGCTCAGGATGTCCTCAGAATTTCATACCACCAGTCAGCTCGTGGCCAAGATAAGAACATGACACGTCTCGCTTTATAGAATTAACCGTAAAACCAAGTGACTCCGTTCTGATAATGATAATCTGGAACCCTTATCTCTGTACGCAATTCACTCTCGATTGGTATTTGGGGCCATTTTTTCTGCAAATGCTTAGAGTGCTTCATGCTTTATGATTTAAGCAGCTTCACAAGCAAGGAAGGGGCTTCTCGAGAACTTTGGCAGTTTCTCTCTGGCGCTTTTCTCTTTTTTACCACAGAGGCCTGGTGCATTATAAGATTACTCTCTGCGCTCATATTAAACACAGGCTTTGGATTTCTCCAGCTGCAGTTGGAACCTGAGATCAGGCTTAATCACGGGCTGTTTTTGTCTGCGCACTCGCTCTTGCTCCATCAGGTCCAACTCTCTGCTTTGAGATACGCAAATCTCGGTTCTGACAAATGAATAAATGAAGTGCATTTATTGGATTAAACTTATAGTTGGCTTTCTTTTTGGCCCAGGTCCACTCCAACATTCGGACCAGTACATTATGTGTATACTAATACACTTCAGGTTATTTACAGTTTGTCAGGACAGCGTTGTGTATATTAATATATTAATATAACTCCATTAGCAGCATTATCTTGCATAATAGAACAGCTCAAATAGCAGGAACAAGGCTGTCTGTCCGAAATCTGCAATCATCCTGTTGTTCTTGACGCAAATGAGCTCCAGTGCAACACCAGTGACTCACAACAGCAACACGAGGACACTGACGTCCCAAGACTCAATCGTTTCTCCTGTCTGGGTTGCTGAACTAAGCAAAATAAACAACAAACAAAAACAAATACAAATTTATTGAAATGGCTTTTAAAAGGTTTTTTAGTAATCTAATATTCACTAATCGGCTCTCTACCCCAAGTTTTAGCAAAGACACGATTTGGGATTTGTACTAACGCATCTTGTTACTCTGAATTTCATCATCAACCAGTTCTTCAGCAAAGTCATACAGATGTGGTGAAGTGGTGCAGTGCACACTAGAACTTCTGTCATCTATAATCATATACGAGGCGGTATCAAAAATTTTGATGGCATAAGTCTGACGTACGGCGATGCTGCAACGAGTCGTCCGAAGTGTTTTGAGTAGCATGCGGAAGAACATCACAAAAATTCAGGAAGATCTTCAATGATCTCAACCAATCCCATGTCAAAACCATCCGGCAACTCGTGCACGATGATCGTCTGAGAACAATCCACATAATCTCACTTCTGCACTCACCCTGCGGACTTTTCCCAAAGATGAAGATCCAGTTCGAAGGTCGCCGTTTTAACGCCGTTGCAGAGATCCGGCGGGGAATCGCAGAAGGTTTTTGTCACGCTTCGAAAAGAAGACTTCCAAGATTTATTCCAGAAGTGGCAGGAACGCTGGGAGCGCTGTATTGCTGTATAGGGGACTATTTTGAAGATGATAGTTTGTAAATGTAGATGAATAAAGTACTTTCTATACCACCTCACTGAAAACTGTAACCTTATCTGGACAGCCATCTTGAATAAACAGTCTGCAGCTCAAGTTTATGAATACAAACTTTCCAGAATCAACTAATACCCTTATAATTTGGTACTCGACATTTGAAGGACACTACCACATTCCTTCCACTTTTATGGGTTCTTCCAGGACTTGTTTTAAAACTAAGGTCTTGTGACATTAAAGAACAGTCAGGTCAAACTCTATTTAACCAATTATGGAACTCTTCTGCTGCCAGCAGAATGGATTTTCTTTTTACGGAAATATGTTGATTGGAGTTTCATGGAGAATTTTGTGTGGATCCATGATGTAATCACAAATCAATCAGTTTCACCTCTTGAGGCAGGGGAGGTTGGATTTGGGGGGTTGTTACTTATACACTTAAACACTTAAAAACTGTAGATTAGATTCAGAATGTCATCTGAACCAGGTGCCTAAACATCTGGGAATATAGTAAACAGATTTTTAGAGCTTGTTAGCTACGTTAGCAAAGCTTACGAAGGAAAGGTTATACAGCACACTTATCTTCGGTCATCTCTATGTTTCAGGGTCATGTGATTAGACCTCCATTATAATCTTATTATAGATTATTATATCTGTATCCAATCTGGAATATGGTGTCTGATATAGACTTGTGCACATGCAATTTACCCATGTGATGTGTTTCCTTTTTCCTTCTCAGTTGTATTGGAAAAAAAAGAAGGGGTTGTGTTTAACCAAGCACATGACACGTTTAGTTTCCATGGTACTTTTACTTCCTCGAGTTGCTGTTTAACATGATCTGTTTATTTCCTAACACTAGGTGTAACATACACACACTTACAAAGAACAATGAGATTTTTTTACACCAAGGTTTCGAATGGCTTTAAATAAATTCATGTTCTACACAATTAAAGGTTCATTACCTAACTAGAAAAAGGTGCGTTTTCTCAAACCGATTGTATACTAGAGTAAATTGCGGGCGCGCTTTTAGAACTTAATTTGCATATGAATTTGCATATGAGCACTTTTAAAAATTGGTTGTTTTAAATACTTCTTCTTGTCTGTCATTTTTAATGGGCTTACAGATATTTTGTTAGGAAATATCTCAAAAGATTTACACTACAACTTCTGTCTTTTCAGTATGAACAAATATACGGAATGTAGTTTCACTGTTAGCTTACCTTTGTAAATACAAGCCACTTTTTTATCTTAAATAAAACAATTGCTTCCTCAACTAATGCCCTTGTAACCTGACATTTCAATACATGGACACGACTGCATTCCTTCCACTATTATGGGTCTCTTCCAGGAACAAGTTTTTAAACTGAGATCATATGAGACTTTAGGAACATTTAGGTCAACTCCATTTAATAAATTATGGGACTTTTCTGATGACAGCTGAACTAATTATTGGTTTCACACCAGTGGGGGTAAACACTAACACGGTCACGTTATCTTTCCAAATTAAGCAAATTCACTTGTACTTTCTTTCAATTTACATTTTTTGCAGCTTAAATATTAAATAATAAAAATCATATACGGCATGTCGTGTCAAATCAAAGGTCACCACAGGCCTACTTTGGCCCACAGTCCCTACTTTGTGCATAGTTCTGGTTTATAATAACCCAATTGTGAAATATTCACCAATGGCAACATGATCACTTTGTCAATTAGCTACTGCTGCTTACATTTGAATAAAAAAAAAAACTTTAGGCAAATGAAATTAATTGTGTATATAAATATAAATAAATATAAAGTCATTATCTTTTTTTAAGCCCAGTTCGTTTGGAAAGAACTTCCAGAAACTATGGTTTGCTGACCATCTTGTTCTCAATCTAAATTAATCCATCACACCAGCAATGCTTTAATCTATTACGTCACATGAAACGCACATGATTAATTAAACATGGCCACCATGCTAATAGCTCAAACTTCATAATTTCAGCATCTTCAAGTGGCTTCACAGTTTTGAGGGTAGTGTAGAAATTACATCACACAACACGACATTCTTTCATCTAATCACATTCTGGGTTCACTGTAAACCGCTAAACACTGCCAGTGTGTTATTGAGTCGAGGCTGTGATCGATAGTGTTCAGGTTGGCGTTTAGCTGCGTGTCTTTGATGACAAAAAGGAGATAAAGAACTGCCATAACGTGCTGTTTTTCACTGCTGGTTCCGTTTGTCCGATCTCTGCTTGCTCATGCCTTGTTGTGTTTGGCTCAAATACTCAAACATGTTTGCTAATATTCACTGAATTGAGCACATTTACCTCAGAACGCTAACATCGCTAACACTGAAAGGTGTACATACTTATAACAAACCCTTGTAAAATATCAGTGCTGTATATGTTTATGTTTTTGTTAATTGTTTGTTTTTATTTAGCAGAAAATTTAAAGCGCATTTAGAGACTTTTTATATTAGCTGTGTTAGCTGTTTGCTTGTTAACTAACATGGTTATCACACAAATCCTTGTGCATAATGAATGCATTATTTGCTGCTATTATTTTTAAT
This sequence comes from Silurus meridionalis, assembly GCF_014805685.1. Taxonomy (NCBI): domain Eukaryota; kingdom Metazoa; phylum Chordata; class Actinopteri; order Siluriformes; family Siluridae; genus Silurus; species Silurus meridionalis. The sequence continues at coordinate 2,983,113 of NC_060894.1, read as the reverse complement.
TTGTTGCTATTGTTAAAGATAGACACAGAAATCCTTAGCATTAGATTTCACTATTCATGCTAATAAGAAACATGAACAATAATGAAAACTCTGAGAAAAAAACTAATTGCTTTTTGCATTATTAAAATTTTTTTGTTTTGCTTGAGTGCTAGTCACGTTAAGCATTATTAGAAACTGAAACATTGCTAATAAGGAACACAAGCTAGCTACCTAACTGCTTTTAGTATTAGACTTGTTAGCGTTTTAATAGTTTGCTACCTTAGATATTATAGAAAGTGGTACAGAATATTCATAATATGTTGCTGTTGTTGATTTTGTCAGATACAGAAGTTAGCATTCACTTTCACACGTAAAATACTAACCAGGCTAATAGTTAATAAAAGCTAGCAATGTGACATTTAGTAGCTCTGATGATCGCTAACTACATTTCAGTATCTGTCATGTTAGCATCAATTAGAATCTATTAGTATAATATAGTACAATTAGCTCAGTCAGACACAGTGCTAATACGGAATGGAAGCTAGCTTGCTAAATGTTATGTTTTATTGAAACTTTTATTGAAGAAATCTGATAATTAGATTCTTAGATCTCAGTGTCTGAACGCTAACGTGACTAACACTAGAAGTTGTACGTAGTTAATAATTTTATGCTAATTAAATTTTTATTCTTAAACAAGCTAACATGGCTAATGCTCAACTTTGCCATAGCCTTTTAATAGCACACAGGTTTAGGTGTTGCAAAACCTTCTAAAATCATTTCACTTTGCTAATTATTGCCTTGAATCTAAGCAGAGGAAATGGCGTGTCATGTACGTAGCTATAATTAAAATGTTTTAAAGAGGGATGGATAATGATAATGTGCTAGCGCACATCACATTTTTCATTTACAAAACTTTCTTTAACATTTGTGTCAAATGAATGCAGGGAAATAAAATCCATGTCTTTAAATTGGACTACTGCACGTGTACTTGCTAGTTAGCTAGTTGCCTCGCTAGTTAGCTAGCTGAGTATTTATATGTTTTTCATGTGTATGTCTGGGGATTTCATGGCATTTTAATGGTAGTAAAGTGTTAGAAATGTTCCTAAATCATTTTGGCAGCCTCCTGAGAAGTAATAAGTGCTTTATTCAGAAATCATTCTTGCTAGATTAGTTTAACTGTTTAAAAAAAAAATCATTCCAGGTCTTTATTTTATTATCTCTCCTTTCTCCTCTCTCACCTCGTCTGCCAAAAAGACTCATGATCCTGAGCTCTGGAATTCACTAAAATAGTTCAGTGGTTGTTTGGAGTCATGTGTCATCCATTAAAGTTTCCGATGCCACAATCTATTTCCAACGCAGTCGGATTGAAAACCTTTGTCTTTAATAAGAAAAAGGGGGAATGGGAGGGAGCGGTAATTAACCGCAAGCAACATCTCCGTGAAACCGAATACAATGATGTGAGATTTTTTTTTTTCCAGTTCACTTCCCCTACCAAGCCATGTTTAGGAGCGAACGTTCAAAACAATGCTTGCCCTTTGATTTCCAAGAAGAGAAACAAAAGAGGCTTGTGTGCGACTACAGATTATTTATTACAGTTTTCATGGCTTTCAGTGTGATTAAAGAGGCCAATCACGTGCCGGCTGGTGCGTGACCCTCTCTCACACACTGACGCTTGTCTGACCTTTTCACGTTATGTCGCGAGTGTGACTCTAGAGTAAAGCTTGCTGAATTATTTATGATCAGCATTACTCTCAGAAATAATAATCATTTTAGTGTTTTTATTCATATTACAGTTGATAAACTTAACGATGATGGAACTATAATAACCGGACATTCGGTGCCACCCAGATAATGATGGGCTTCCTTCTGAGTCTGGTTCCTTGCAAGGTTTCTTCCTCATACCATCTCAGGAAGTTTTGCCTTGCCACCTTTGCCACCGGCTTGTTTATTACAGATTTATAAATGTAAAATTTATATTCATAATATATTTACTTATGTAAGTCTGCTTTATGACAACGTCCATGTTAAGTGTGGGGTTTCATGATGATGCGATTCTGATTCACATCTGCAACTCATTTACACCTGAGGCGAGGTGAAGAGGCCACGCCTCCTTGACTGTGAACAGGAGCCACAGAGGCCACACCTTTACCGAGAATAATAGACACAGAGGCCACACCTCCATTTTGACTGAGACATAAACCGGGTCCATGCATCACGTCACATTCACAGGGAATGACATAGAGAGAAACCACACCTCCTACAACAGGCACAAAGGCAACACCTTCTTCACTACGACTGACAAACAAAGGCCACGCCTCCATTTTGAGCAAAATGTACACGACTTCTTTACTGAGAATGACAAGCACATAAGCCACACCTCTTTTGCTTGGAATGACAGGCACAAAGGCCACACCTCCTTGTCATACATGCATAGAGCCACACTCACTTCACTGGAACTAACCATTAATTGCAAAAGTGTATGGACTTTTTGGACTCATACTTAAGAATTAAAATTTTTATTCGCATATGTATTCTTGCTCATTCCCATGTCACTAAATAGGACAGACGGGACAGACAGGACAGACGAGACACAAGAGACAGATCATTTACCTCTGGTTTAATTGATCTGCTGTACAGCTCTCAGTCACTGTTCTAACAGCCAGGATTCAAACAGACCCACTTGTGTTTCACGTCGATCCGATCCGGGTGACAATGTAACGAGACTCAAACCGCCGCACAGTAATCAATGACTGTCTGTTTCTGGGCCGTGAGTCACGTTGAGAGGGATGGGAATATTAACTGGTGAACACAGGAACCCTTTCCTCCCTCCTCTAACCCTAATAGTTAAGCAGAATATTATTAAGGGACAGGGTTGGGGGATGGTGCTTTGACGTCAGCCGTGCACAGTAAACACTGCAGATGGCAGGCCTAAACTCTACGTGAACTTACAGCTCTTGGCGTCTCCTCGTCTTTTGGCCATGCCGCTCCTGGGTGTAGCGTTTAGCGTGCTCAGGACATGGAAAAGGAGACATCTGGAGACAGTCTTGAATCGGAATTACGGCTGGTGGAAGATCAGGTGCTCAAACGCAGGGTGAGGAGTGATTAGGGTTTCGCTGAAACATCAACAGGTTTCGCTGCGTTACAGTACGAACACTTTGCTTAATTATGAGGAACAGAGATACAGTTTCATTCCTGCAGTTTAATCGCTGTTTTCCAGCCGAGGCGTCCTGCAAACTAATCAGCAGTGCAGTCCACCACACACACACACACACGCACACACACATACACACACACACATTCATCTTTTAAGATTTTACTTCCGATACTCTGTTGAGTATCAGATGAGCATCGATTTGAAGACTTCATTAGTTCATAATAAATGGCTTTATATATATTTTTTATAGTCAAATATAATAAACAAAAAACTTTCGCTCTGTTAAAGGTTGTTATATATTTGTTTGTTTACTTAAACTGACAGAAAACAGAGATTAGATAATAGACGGTATTGCAAAAGTATTGGGACACCTGACTTTTTCATGTATATGCGGTTCTTTCCCGAATTGTTCCCACAAACATGGAGGCACACAATTGTACAGCATGCTTTTTAATGCTGTAGCATGAAAAATGTTTCCTTCACTTGAACTGGGGGACCCAAACCCATTCCATCATCCTCCATGAAGATATGCTTTACATGTGTTGGAGTGGAAGATCTCATGCTATAGATCTCCGACCCTCAAACCTATACTGATAAATATAATTAATGGAGTAGGTGTGGAAGTGCTCTTGGCTCTTTTACAGTGTTAAAGCATTTCTTCTAATACGAGGTGGTATCAAATAGTTTCGAGGCTACACGTGCATTACCACGTCTGCTAACTGAAACCGGACAAATGTGCCACGAGGACGTTTGACATGACGTGCGTTTGACATACGGCGATGCTGCAACGAGTCGTTCGAGGCGTTTGAGCGGCACGCACGCTTAAATAGAGATCAGGAAGATCTTCAATGAGTTCAACCTCCGAAAATGTTTAAACCATTCAGCAATTCGCGCATAACGATCGTCGGAGAAAGATCCACACGATCTCACTTCAGCACCCACACTACTCGCCAGATTCGGCTCCTGCTAACTTCCCCATCTTCCGAAGATGAAGATCCAGCGCTCAAAGGTCGCTGTTTTGAAACCATCGCAGAAGGTTTTCTTTCTGTAAAAAAGACTTTTAGGACACGTTCCAGAAGAGGCAGGAACACTGGGAGTGCTGGATTGCTGTGCAAGGGAACTATTCGGAAGGTGATCGTGTTTAAATATAGATAAGTAAAGAACATTCTTGTGAACAGAGCGAGTCTCGATACTTTTTGATACCACCACGTATGTATAAGCTTGAGGGAACAACTATTTATAGCTGCTATAGCATCAGCATAAGTGATAACAGGAACTCACATGTTTCATGGAAGTTTTTTAACATTGTATTTAACTGTAATGAACATTTTATAATATGTAGAAATTGTAAGAGATTTTAGCAGTAACTCCATACGATAACCACATTCCATTTATAACTAAACTAAAAACTGTAATTATATTTCTAAATAGATATAAAATCTAAAATCCAGAATTAATCATAAGATCATTGTATATTTGTTTGGTATCTGGCCTTATACTAGAGTGATATCATTGGACGGCAGCACTTGTGACGTGTGCAATGTTTTATTTCCAGATTTTCTTATTTAAATCAATATTTTTTTTAACAGTAAAAAAATTCAAGTACAAAAAACATTATTCTTGGCTTGTCAACATTATTTTTTAAATAATGTAATTTTTTATGCATGTGTACACATGTAGATTCTGTCTACCTTATAACTAGAGTTTTGTCTTCTTGGTTTGTGAACTCGAGCAAACAACAGAAAAAAAAAATCAGCAGGTGTGTGGTCACCTCCTGCTCAGTGTGACTAACAAAGTGTGAGTTGTGTGACAGTTCCTCTAGTTCTGTATGGAAGAGGAAGTGAGATCTAGTTTGAGTGTAAACTTTTAATCATGTGATGGTAATTACACCTGTCAGTTAAGGGAAATGAAAAGTTTAGGCAAACAGAGGGGAAATGAAAGGTGGATCGGGACAGAACCTTCCATTTAATTTTCAGTGGATGATTCTGTGTGTGTGTGTGTGTGTGTGTGTGTGTGTGTGTGTGTGTGCATTTGCAACAATCTTTGCCTTCATATACTGTATATTTTCATTTACTTCATTGGTAAAGATAGTGACTATAAAGAGAATTTTAGGAGGACGTCAAGATCCAGTTTCACTGTTTACATTCATAAATTGTCACTATATCTATACTCAATAGTAAAAAAAAATGTGCATCTCCATAACTACGGCTGATGCGATTTCGCATCTCGATGCATATGTACATTAAGGATAGACATTTCAGTGCGATCCGATTTTAATTCGATTAGACACGATGCGATTCAATGCAATGTAAAAAAATACGATGCTATGCAAATCAGTATGGTGCGCATAGTTCGCTTTTATTTCTTCAGACAGACCGCATATCATCAGTGTACTTAAGTGCCTCCTGATACTTGTAAAGGGCAGGGTCCTTTCACAAACAAGCCTTTTATAGTGCAAAAAAAGAAAAAAGAGGAAATAAAACCAGACAGTTTTTCCTGTTCTGTTTCCAGGAAGATGCAGCTCTACCTCTGCCATGTTAATCTGTATTCTGTGTGACCCTCAGAAGGAGAAATTAATCTACATAGAAAATATTGGTCACAAAATATTGGTCACTTTCGATATAATTGAAAGTATAGAGCATCTACTAATATTTATATATAAATAAATCATTTTCTTTCCTTTGTAAAAAAACGATGATACAAATTTGATGCACACTTTTTGAAATATTTGCATCACCTCATTAACCTTTTACATCATCGTTAACCCAGCCATCCCTGATATACAGTACAGACCAAAAGTTTGGACACACCTTCTCATTCAAAGAGTTTTCTTTATTTTCATGACTATGAAAATTGTAGAGTCACACTGAAGGCATCAAGGGCTATTTGACCAAGAAGGAGAGTGATGGGGTGCTGCGCCAGATGACCTGGCCTCCACAGTCACCGGACCTGAACCCAATCGAGATGGTTTAGGGGTGAGCTGGACCGCAGAGTGAAGGCAAAAGGGCCAACAAGTGCCAAGCATCTCTCGGGGAACTCCTTCAAGACTGTTGGAAGACCATTTCAGGTGACTACCTCTTGAAGCTCATCAAGAGAATGCCAAGAGTGTGCAAAGCAGTAATCAAAGCAAAAGGTGGCTACTTTGAAGAACCTAGAATATGACATTTTTCAGTTGTTTCACACTTTGTTATGTATATAATTCCATATATAATTCCACATGTGTTAATTCATAGTTTTGATGCTTTCAGTGTGAATCTACAATTTTCATAGTCATGAAAATAAAGAAAACTCTTTGAATGAGAAGGTGTGTCCAAACTTTTGGTCTGTATATATATATATATATATATATATATATATATATATATATATATATATATATATATATATATATGCAGTAGCTGTTGAGCGAACAGCTGTATGAATGTTCAATTACACTACAATAACTGAAGAACACCTGATTTTCTGCACAAATGTGGTTCTTTTCCAAACTGCTACCACAAATTTTGAGGCACACAACTGTAAGATGTTTCTGGATACTGTAGCAGAAAATAACTTCATTTCCTCTCATCCATCTGCCGAGTTTGGTTGGAGTTTAGTTGAGTATCGTGGCTATTTCAGGACATTCACAGAGAATCCTGAGTATTTAATCTCGACTGCATGAGAATTGGTATCACAGGAGTGCAAAGATGTCGCCTAAGGTTCTGAATCAGCTCTGTATAAAACCTGTGCGTCATCGCCGAACCTCGTCCCCGTGTTTCCGATTTCACGCGTCAATGATTGTTTGTCACTTATTAAATTAGATACACTGACAGTTTCTCTGTTTTTGGGAGACAGTTTGTCAAACCTAAGGGAGAGGGGACGGGATTAAATTACAGCGAGGAGAGAGATGTAACTCGAGCTTGGTGCATATCATCGAGGCCGAGTTGTGGTAATGCTTTCATTGGGATGCATATATTAATCTAGTGTGCATATTTATCATGGTGTGGAGGAAAGATGAGGATGAGGTTGAGCTATATTGCTGCCAATCGCTTTCAACCAGACGCTCGCTCTCTTCTGATCGATGATAACGTTGGTTCATGCCATCTGGCAAGGCTGAGCTGAGATTTGAACTCATAACCTTCTGGTCACTTGGATTTAGCATTAATACAGGGCTGCTCCCACTTTTTCAGCTTGCGAGCTGATTTTAAAATGTCAAAATGATCTTCATACATTAAAAATGCTAAATATACAGGGCTATTCAAAAAGTATAACCCGATTTCATTACGCAATATTTTATTAAGGAAAAGTGATACAAAACTAAAGCCAAGTCACAAGTATTTTACTCACAATCAACTTAGATAATTCCTCTTTTAAATGGTCACCGACTCATTCCATGACCATGCATGGGAACTGAAGCAATGCGTCATGATATCGGTTCATTCTTTTTGAATAACCCTGTATATTTATTTAAAGTATAGTAAATATATACGCTATATTGTGCACCCCCGCCTTAATATATTGAACTGGCATTGATCTAGCATGGAATAAAATTGGATATTTTTGTATAAATTACTTTCCTTTTATATAATACTGATGCTTCATTTGAATTAAACAACTAGTTTATACTCTTGGTTCTTTAGGAGTTCTTCAAGGGTTTTCATTTAGAATGAGTTTTACCTTTAGTGTATCTGCATCCTTTACCCTAGTGGCATGATTTGGAATTGCAATGCCTGGTCAAGTATTAGGGAAAATAAACATGACATTGGAAATTTTTGGTGTTTAGTCTTTTCCTAACTTTTAATCTGCAGATATCACAATGATTTAGACCATAATGTAGACTAGGTGCTGCTAATAATAATATTATTATTTTATTTGCCACTTAGGACCCAACTAACTTGGGAATGTACCAGTTAAGCTTTCACTCTGTAGCTACTTTGACTTGTTTCGTTATTATTATATGAGCTGTTTACTTGATTTAGAATCAGGAGAACAGTAATCAGACATACAGTAAAGTCAGGTACTGATGTAGGTGAGGTGAGGAGGCCTGGGGTGGAGTCAGCGTTCACATTCATCCCTTCAGACATTTTATACAATTGTACTTCTCCAACCTCGTGGTAGAAGTCTGAGGAAGAACCACGTATAGCTGGAAAAATCAGATGTCCCAATGCTTTTGTTCATATTGTGTATTATTCTGAAACCAACGAACACAAACGTCGATCACAATAAGGCTGTTAGCAATGAATAGTGGTGACACAAACATGGTTCACACGCTACTCCTCAGCATGTTGGTTGAAAGTGAAAAGAATTAAGGGATTAATTATGGAATAATACAAATATATTATTTGATCGTAGTTCTTAGGAATTTCTTTAAACAATGTCATCCTGCTTACTGAATCCTGAATGACATCATCGTCTCTAATGCCGTTAAACATATTCATTTAAAACGTGGGTAAATTATTTGATGTCTTTTATTCAAAGGAATGTAGTAAAATTATAATTAGCGTTGGATTAAGAAGAGACGGAGGCCGTGTGTGATTGAAGCTTAGAACTGCAGTCAAACTAGAGACAGGATAGACACACACACACACACACACACACACACACACACACACACACACACACACGGTGTCTCATATTTAACAGAACTATGTTACATCTGTTACATCTGTTAAAATTGTATTAATAAATAATGCATCATACTGTATAACTTTATGCATAAGGCCATAGCGCTGTTAAATGCTTGATTCTGATTGGTCAGAATGTGTTAAAACAGCATGTACATGTGTCTAATATGGAATCATTTATACAGATATGCAAATATGCTTAAATAAACCTTCGTCATTTATAGACAATAAGAATAGAGACAGTAGAGACACAAATAGTAGAGACAGTAGAGACAGAAACAAGATTGACATCTGAGATGGAAATACTTCAGATAGAGACATTAGAGACACAAACAATGGAGACAGAAATAGTACAGATTGAGACAGTAGAGAATAGCAGAAAAAATAGAAGAGACAGTAGAGACAAACAGTACAATAAAGATAGACAGTAGAGTAATAGTACAGAAAGAGACAGTAGAGGTAAAATTAGTAAAGACACAGGCCATAGAGACAAAAAGAATAAAGACTGAGACAGTAACGACATAAACATTAGAGACAAACAGTACAGACCGAGACACTACAGGACGAGCAACAAAGTAAGAGATAGGAGAGACAGGATAGAAATAGTACAGACAGAGACATTTGAGACAGAGACAGTAGAAAGACAAAAACGACAGTAAAGACAGAAATAATACAGCTAGAGACAGAAGCAATAAAGATAAAGATGGTGGACAGAGGGTAGAGACAGAGAAAGTAGAGACCCTAACAGTTGAGACAGAAATCATACAGATAGAGTCAGAAACAATAGACAGTGGCATGTGAGACACAAATAGTAGAGACAGAAATAGTACAGGGAGTAGAGACAGGGACAGGAGAGAGAACAGAAAGAGACAGTAGAGAAAGAAGCAATTAAGACAGAGACACAAACTGTAGAGACAAAAACAATAATCAACAGTAGAGACAGAAACAGTACAGACAGCGACACTAGAGGACGAAGCAATTAAGAGATAGAAGAGCCATTAGAGATAGAAATAGTACAGACAAAAAGAATCGAGACAGAGACATGTGAGACACAAATTATACAGATATAGACAGTTGAGACAGAAACAATAGACAGGGGCACGTGAGACACAAATATTAGAGACGGAAATATTACAGACAGGAGAAACAATAGAGACAGACACAGGAGACAGAGAAACGAGAGACAGAAACAATAGAGACAGAAACAAAACTTAGATGAATCATAAATATGCTGAAATAAACGTATTTCCTGCGTCATTAATTAGTCAAAGACGTCCATTTGCTGCGAATTCGATGCTTTTTCACGTCCCGGAGAAGCTGAAAAAAGGCTTTCGAAAGTCTACTGTGTGAACAGGTGCTGTTTTTTTTTGTTTTTTCTTCTTCTCACAGAACAGAATGAAATTTTCACAACACTGTGATTGCTTTTCTTTTTTTTTTTCTTCTTTCTTCCAGTCTGCACAGGAATGAAGTACAATTAATTTATGATATTAAATGATGTATAACAAGGCTGCAGTGTTCGGAGGGTTTAATTATTTAGTTTGGAAACCTGCTGGAATATTTTATATTTTATGGAATCGTTAAGACGATCTATACTCGGTGTGTCCAAGTATAGATATCTATATCAGAGACAGTACAAATAGAGCCAGTATAGACAGAGACAGAAACACTGGAGATAGAGACAGTACAATCAGAGGTAGTAAAAAGACAAATAGTACAGACTGAGACAGTAGAGATAGGAATCGTGTAGACAGGAACATTAGAGGGACAAATAATGAAACAGTGAAGACAAACAAGGCTGTCCATTGTGAAAAGTGCTACTGAAATAAACTTTGAATTGAATTGAAACTAAAACAGTAGAAATAGAGCCTAAAGAGACAGAAACAGCAAAGACAGAGACAGTAGAGACAGGAATAGTGCAGACAGAGACATTAGACAGACACAGTAGAGACAAATAATAGAAACATAGACAGAAACATTGGAGACAAAAACACTTGAGACAGAGAAGGTAGAAACAGAGACAGTAGAGATAGAGACACTACAGACAACAGAGACACCGGAGATAGCAGAGACAAATAGTAGAGATAGAGACAGTAGAGAGAAACACTACAGACAGAGCCAGTAGAGTCGGTAATAACGCAGACATAAGAGACAGAGACAATACGGAGAGAAACAGAAAAGACAGAAACACTAGAGACAGAAACAGAAACAGTGGAGATAGAGACAGCAGAGATGGTAACAGCAGAGAGGAAAAGACAGAGACAGAAATATTGGAGATATGGACAGTAGAGACAGAAACAATTGAGACAAATAGTAGGGACAAAAACAGTTGAGACAAATAGTAGGGACAAAAACAGTTGAGAAAAATAGTAGGGACAAAAGCAGTCGAGACAAATAGTAGGGACAAAAACAGTTGGGACAAATAGTAGGGACAAAAACAGTTGAAAAAAATAGTAGGGACAAAAACAGTTGAGACGAATAGTATGGACAAAAGCAGTTGAGAAAAATAGTATTGACAAAAACAGTTGAGACATATAGTAGGGACAGAAACAGTACAGACATAGAAAGTTGAGACAGAAACACTAGTGACGGAGACAGAGAGACAGATAAGGATAGTAGAGGCAAATACAGTAGTAGAGACAGAAACAGTGGAGAGAGAAAGTAAAGACTGAAACATTACAGGAACTGATGTGGGTGAAGTGAGGACGCCTGGGGTCCAGTCAAAGCTCTATACCAGGAGATCGTCCTCTCCAAACCATGCTGTCATCCTGGAATAGGTTTTTAGTCTCCTAGTTCAAGTGAAGGGAAAAAAAATGTCATGCTAAAGACCTCAGGAGCATCGCTTTCTTATGGTTTCAACGCTCCTGATTTGTCCTGTGTGAAGATGATTGCTTGTTGTGTTGTGTTTTGTAGTGCTGTGTTATATTTCTCTTTGGCACGCTAGTAGCACGCTGCAGTAGCGCCTTCCTGAAATGCAACCTCGGACGTAAGGCTTGCAAGAGACATGTTAGCAAAAAGTCAGGAAAGCTAGCTATCTTAGCATTATTTCATTTAGCTTAGCGTCTGGTTGTTGGAGAAGCCAATGGGGTGGAAAAGTGATGTCTAACGGCAAGGACGTTCATTCAACATCTGTTTTCGTTTCACACCCTGTCTGGCTCTGTGTGTGTGTGTGTGTGTGTGTGTGTGTGTGTAGGTGTGTGTGTGCACTGATTCACTTTGGGGCAACACAAGCATGCAGAATTTAGGAGGAATAAGTAAACACATAGAAAGAGAATACACAGTGAAAGCTAGAAAACAAATAGCATGGTAGCTAGGTCTGGACTGAATGGGAACAGTGAAGTGTGTGTGTGTGTGTGTGTGTGTGTAGTTGTGTGTTTTTGGCTGCCCTGGATTTAAATGGTTCACTTTCGCATACACAGAGGTGTATTTAGTATGTGCCTGTTTATTCTTCTTTTGTAATTCATGTGTCATTGTTTGCAGAGAAAAAACTCTGAACAGTGTGTGTGTGTGTGTGTGTGTGTGTGTGTGTGCGCGCACGGGTGTGTTATACAATATTCATATTTGCATACAGGTTCATAATAGGTCTCACACCGCCATTGTGAATTACAGTGTTGAAAACCCCAGACACTACAGAAATGCTACTCTGAATATAATCTGCCTCTGTGACATAAAAAAAGATCAAACAGCAGGAGGTTTTTTTTCTGAATAAAATAGAAAAAACTCTCGATACTGCCAGAAAATTCTCACTGATATCCATTATAGAATTGATATAAAAGAGATCTTCGGAATCAGCAGTCATTCAAAAAAGTGTTTGGAAACACAAATCGCGGGTTTACACCAAATTCTCACGAGATTCTCGACGTTCAAAACCAACCATGCCACACGAACGACCGCAAGCACTCCTAACTCACCCTGTTGTGTTATTTTAAACACTGCTTTTTACTACACATGTTCTGTTTGCTTGCCATGAAATCTAATATGTGACTCTTATTTATCTTTCAGGAACCCCTGCCTTTGGCTGCATGAGAAGTGTTGGCTTATGCAACGAAGAAACAGTGGGACAATCTGGTGCCCAGAGGTCTGAACAGTGTGTAGATGTGTGTACAGAGAATGAGGTTTGACCAGCTGTAAAAGAAAAGAAGTAAGAACAGAAGGAGTGTTGAATAACATTCGATGATCGAGTCTCATGGAACACTGAGGATCGCTCATTTTGTAACACGTGGGTGGACGTAGTGGCGCTTTCGCTTGAGTTACACTCTTTCTTTCTGCACTGCCAGGCTAAGTTTAACCATCACTTTCTGGGGGGGTGTCCCCTGGTATAACCCCCCAGCAACTGGGATATAAAAAGGAAGTTGAGTTCGTGAACCAGGGTTGGAGTCGGTATTCTTGCAGAATGTTCTAGTAGCGAAGGATGCCAGTTTGTGGAAGTTGACCACACCGAAAACACAAACTTTTAAACTTGGAACATGAAAGTAGCTGAAATTGACTTGGCAAATTTATAGGCCTGCCTCTTCTCTTTGGACTGGGGCTGTGCCACCAAGATTGGCCAGTTTTCCTGGATTTCCTTGGTTTCTTTCTAAACCTCACCTTTGGACCTTGTTTTGCTTTGTGGGTGTAGCCTGTACCTTCTGGATATTGTGGAGTGCGTGTGTGTTGTATACCCGTAAGTGACAATGGGGTGCCGGCAAAGTTCGGAGGAAAAAGAAGCAGCCAGGCGCTCGAGGCGCATCGACCGGCACCTTCGCTCCGAGAGCCAGCGGCAGCGGCGCGAGATCAAACTGCTCCTCCTCGGCACAAGCAACTCGGGCAAGAGCACCATTGTCAAGCAAATGAAGATTATCCACAGTGGTGGGTTCAATCTGGAAGCCTGCAAGGAATACAAACCTCTGATTCTTTACAATGCCATCGATTCGCTCACACGCATAATCCGGGCTCTCGCAACGCTCAAGATCGACTTCCACAACCCCGACCGAGCCTACGATGCCGTCCAACTCTTTGCCCTAACTGGTCCTGCCGAGAGCAAGGGCGAGATCACGCCCGAACTACTCGGTGTGATGAAACGCTTGTGGGCCGATTCAGGTGTTCAGGAGTGTTTCCAGCGCTCCAACGAGTATCACCTTGAGGACAACACTGCCTACTACCTGAACGACCTGGACAGAATCTCATCCCTTGAGTACATCCCGACGGTCGAGGACATCCTGCGTTCCCGTGACATGACCACCGGCATTGTCGAGAACAAGTTTACTTTCAAAGAGCTCACTTTCAAGATGGTAGATGTGGGTGGGCAGCGTTCCGAAAGAAAGAAGTGGATCCACTGCTTTGAGGGTGTAACTGCGATTATATTTTGTGTGGAGCTTAGCGGCTACGACCTCAAGCTTTATGAAGACAACCAGACGGTAAGAACGTTTCCAAATTACGTTACGCCAAAATTTTAGGCATAGGGTCACAAAACGGATTGGCTTGCGATGCAATAACGCTAGTCAGCACGCATTAAATTTTGGATGGGCTCAGCTAAAACCACACAGGGAATTTAAACACAGCCAAAGGAGCGTACCCTCACAGGCACCGGGCCTCGTTGTCATCATAGTAAATCCATCCTGCTGCTTACCCACAAAGCTTTATCAGCCTCATTTCATATATCCTGTTCGCAGTGTTCCGCTCTCACGCTCATGACTCTTACAAGAGCCGGCAATAGTGTGCCCGGTCTTTTGCAGGTGATATTTACATTGCATGTGCTAAATCTGATACGGGTTTACTCGGCGGTTCAATAAAGGTGTGTTCGAGGAGGGCCTGATCGCAGACCTTGTACTTTATCGCTCATTTCTTTCGTTTGAAGACGGTTATCGGAAGATTTCTTTGTTCCTTGACAAGAAAACCGAAGTGTCTTATTAACCTAGTTTATCAATTAATGTTTGAAAGTTAAAAATAAGTTTTCTGTGAGCCACAAGGGGAGTAATATGTACAAGAGTGATAATTGAGTTCACAGTGCAAAGTGTTAGGGTGTACCTGCGAGACTTAGCAGCTTTGGCACCGTGGGATATCACAGATGTGAAAAAAGTTTTCAATGCCCCTTTCTGCTTTGTTCGAGAGAAGTTGGGAGACGGGCCGAAATTGATTTATTGATGATCAGAGTGAGGGACTGTGGGAAAGCCGGCGGTTTTCCTTCTGAAATGATTTCGCACTCTGTGTCCTTATCTCGCAGTTAAATGCCGGTTTGGTCCGCCTTTTAACGTGAGTCATACGTGTTAATTTTAACCCGGCCGATGAGTGCACAACGTTGCTACAGGCCTCTTTTTTCGTGAGAATATTACACGAATGATTCGTCACCTCTTTTAAGATTAAAGTGGAGCAAGAGCTGTCTTGTGAATATCTGGATTGTTTGAGCAGTACTACAGTCTACAGTCCAATGTTTGTATATAATTGGCTTCCAACTTTGGGGGCATGAATAAATTCATTTGGATCTCCTATTCCCACTACCTGTTATTCCCACACCTCATAAACCCTGAAGTGTTGGCATGAAGGCATAAAGTGATAATCTACCAATAGCAACATTTAATTCGTTGGGTCGATTGCTAATGTTTAAATATGTACAGTAATATGTATTAACTTCTGCATTTGCTATATCTGGGGTAGGTGGTGGCTCAGTGGTTGAGGCTCTGGGTGACTGTTCGGAATGTTGGGGGTTCAAGCCCTGGTGTTGCCAAGCTTCTTCTTGGTGCTCTTAAGCAAGGTCACCTCAGAGCTCCAGGGCAGTTAATTTTGCTGATTTACAATTGACACAAAAAACTATTGATCAGCAAGGGGGTTAAATGGTCCTGCTAAAGCATGGCAGTGCAAGGATTTGAGCTTTGTGCAATGGGGAAGTGGTTGAGATTTCCTA